>NC_134908.1:19743503-19763503 GCF_041734735.1 Babylonia areolata
ACTGCGAGAAAGGAATGTCAGATGTGTTTCTAAACCACTATCTTCAGCCGATGAACGTTCGGTGTAAAATTGATAATTTCGTCTGTTATGTTTGTTTGTTTGTTGTTGCTTTTGTTGTTTGTTGTTTTTAATCTCTTCTTCTTCTACTTCTTCTTCGTTCGTGGGCTGTAACTCTCCCACGTTCACTCGTACGAACACAAGTGGGTCTTCACGTGTATGACCGTTTTTGTTTTTTTTACCTCCGCACTTGTAGGCAGCCATACTCTGTTTTCGGGGGTAATTTTTCTCACTTTCTGTGATGTCTTTACTTCTTCCTGTCTGTGAAGTTGCCTGTCTTTTTTATTTTATTATTTTATTTATTTAAATAAATGAATAAATAAATAAACAAAATAAAAAGATGCTTAGTGTAACCCTTCCCTACTTGCTACACCTGTTTATTTCCCTTTTTTCTTCTTCTCTTTTTTTTTGGAGGGGGGGAGGGAGTCTTTTTTTTTTCTTCTTTTTTTCTTTCTTTCAATCTTTCTTACTTTCCTCATACTCTCTTCTGAATCAGGATTTCATACACGAATTTCATCTCTTGAGGTTTTTTTTTTTTTTTTTTTTTTTTTTTCAGTCTGCGAGCAAGATATAAATATGAAGCCGTCTTAGGCCAAAAGATACTTTACGTACAACTGTGTTGTTGGCGCTAAGGTTAAGATAAATCCACGATTTCTCCCTCCACTATCAGAGTTACCTTTTGGTTGTTTGCTGTAAAAAGTCCACGTTTGTTGGGAATCATTACAACCGAGTTGTTGGTGCAAACGATAAGCTAAGACAACAATTTCTCCCTCCTGCTATCAGAGTTACCTTCTTGTTGTAAGCTGCAAACAGTCTATATTATTGGGAATGGGTAAAACCGTGTTGTTGGCGAGGCTAACAGACATTCCTCCGTCCGTTATCAGAATTACTTTCTCGTTGCATAACGACTGCAAACAATCCATTTTTAAACGTGCACATGTTCTTCTTCTTCTTCTTCTTCTTCTGCGTTCGATGTTTTGGCTGCGTCAGACGGTCACCCCTGTCGCCACGATGTAACCCACGGTCTTCTCCAGGTCGTGGCGGTCTCCCCAAAGCTGCGCCTGTAGCTCTTTGGACCATGAGCCCCGGGTAGATGGAGCTCGTTAACCTTGAAAGGCAGTCCATCTAGGGGAGGGATCCCCAATCTCTCACATCCCCCTGTGCTCACAGGGCAGGACTCTTTAGACCTGAGCTAAGGGAGAAGCCCCCTGACAGAAAACTTGATCCGGCCTGCCGAAGACGGAGTGTGTCAGCTACGGCGCAGGTTTCTGGTTAAAAATTCAGGACACACACGCATCAACGATGATGGTTGTGCACATGTTCATATGCCTTGAACAATCGGGATGTGCGTGTGCGTGTGTGTGTGTGTCTACATTTTGTTTGGAGTGGGTGTGGGTTTGTGGGATGGAGTTGGAACGGGATGATCTGTGCGTGCGGGTGTGTTTGTGTGTTTTTTTTTAGAATGCACGCGTCATTGCATGTTTGTTATAAACGTCCAGGACTTTTGTATCATTAGATTGGGCGTACCATATGTCCTTTCATTATCATTATTAGTATTAGTATTATGTTTATTGGGAATGGGTACAACCGAGTTGTCGGCATTGAAGGTAAGATAAGACAATTCCTCCCTCCTGCTATCAGAGTTACCTTCTTGTTTTGTTCTGCAAACAGTTCGTGTTTATTGGGAATGGTTGCAACCATGTTGTTGCTCGCTAACGGTAAGAAAAGATGATGATATCTCCTTTCTGTTGTCAGAGTTACCTTCTTGTTGTATTCTGTAAACAGTCCATGTTTACTGGGAATTTGTATTTGTATTTCTTTTTATCACAACAGATTTCTCTGTGTGAAATTCGGGCTGACTCTCCCCATGCAGGGAGAGCGCGTCGCTACACTACAGCACCACCCCCTTTTTTTTTTCTTTTTTTCTTTTTTGTATTTTTTCCTGCGTGCAGTTTTTGTTGTTTTTCCTATCGAAGTGGATTTTTCTACAGAATTTTGCCAGGAACAACCCTTTTGTTGCCGTGGGTTCTTTTACGTGCGCTAAGTGCATTCTGCACACGGACCTCGGTTTATCGTCTCATCCGAATGACTAGCGTCCAGACCACCACTCAAGGTCTAGTGGAGGGGGAGAAAATATCGGCGGCTGAGCCGTGATTCGAACCAGCGTGCTCAGATTCTCTCTCACTTCCGAGGCGGACGCGTTACCTCTAGGCTATCACAACCGTGTTGTTGGCGCTTACAGTAAGATGAATCACGGATTTTTCCCTCCTGTACTGGAGTTACCTTTTGCTTGTTTACTGCAAACAGTAAATGTTTGGAATGGTTACGAGGCTCTTGTGTAAGAAAAAGTCATACAAATTTTTTTCTTTATCCAAAAATTAACAGAAAGTATGGAAATGAGTAGCACTTATTTCAGTTCGGTAAGTCTAATACTAACACTACTATTGATAGTAATAATGATACTACTACTACTACTAATACTACTACTAATTATGATAATAATAGTGATTATTCTAACAATGGCACTTTTAATGATAGCAATGATGCTACTACTACTACTACTACTACTGCTACCGCTACTACTACTAATAGAAATAATTATGATGTTATCATTATCATCGTCATCATCATCATCATTTGTAGTAGTAGTAATAGTATTGTTATTGTCATTATCATCATCATCATCATTATAATCATCATTACCTTCGTCATCACCATTATTGTTATTATTTTCATTATTATTATCATAACTTGATAAAACTGCAAAAGACCTTGCCAAGACTGTTAAAGACCTTGACAAGACTGCAGAACTTGACAAAACTGTAGAACTTGACAAGACTGCAGAAGACCTTGACAAGACTACAGAAGAACTTGACAACACTGTTGAACTTGACAAGACTACAGAAGACCTTGACAAGACTGCAGAAGACCTTCACAAGATTGTGCTAGAACTTGACAAGACTACAGAAGAACTTGACAAGACTACAGAAGACCTTGACAAGACTACAGAAGAACTTGACAAGACTGCAGAATTTGACAAGACTACAGAAGAACTTGACAAGACTGCACAAGAACTTGACAAGACTGCATAAGACCTTGACAAGACTACAGAAGAACCTGACAAGACTGCAGTATTTGACAAGACTACAGAAGAACTTGACAAGACTGCAGTAGAACTTGACAAGACTACAGAAGAACTTGACAAGATTACAGAAGACCTACCTTGACAAGACTACAGAAGACCTTGACAAGACTACAGAAGAACTTGACAAGACTACAGAAGAACTTGACAAGACTACAGAAGACCTACCTTGACAAGACTACAGAAGACCTTGACAAGACTACAGAAGAACTTGACAAGACTACAGAAGAACTTGGCAAGACTACAGAAGAAATTGACAAGACTAAAGAAGAACTTGACAAGACTGCAGAAGACCTTGACAAGACTACAGAAGACCTACCTTGACAAGATTACAGAAGACCTTGACAAGACTGCAGAAGAACTTGACAAGACTGCAGAAGAACTTGACAAGACTGCAGAAGAAATTGACAAGACTACAGAAGATCGTGACAAGACTACAGAAGACCTTGACAAGACTGCAGAAGAAATTGACAAGAGTACAGAAGATCTTGACAAGACTACAGAAGAACTTGACATGACTGCAGAAGAATTTGACCAGACTGCAGAAGAACTTGACAAGACTAGAGACTGACTTGGTGGACAGTATTCTGGAAATGTTGAATCAGAACAGGTACAACTGAACTCCACTCATGTGACTTAATAGTAATGCTGGGTCTCCTAATGTGTGTGGCCCTCAGGCGACCTAGTGTTGATAGCTTGTTGTGCACCGCTAGCACAGTGAACAGGACAGAACAAGTTCAAGAGTGTGGAGACTTTGAGGTTGTGCTATTGAGCACTGAAATGGTGAGGACAATGGAACAGTTATAAAGAAAAACAAAACAACCCACTTTGAACTGTGTCAAAAGAATACCTGGAAAGTGTAATGTTTGAATGTGTGAAATGAACCATATACATCAGAGCGTTTTGAAACATAGCCATGATCTATTAAATAACTAAAGGATATGATGGAAGGAGAGTCAGCTTCAAGTCTGACCAGAGCGGGCAGTGTACACGTCTTGTCCGTGTGGATCTCGGTTCTGTGTGGATTGACACACTGCCTCCTGTTTGTGGGCGCTGACATAACCACACATGTGAACAACATATACATGAGCACCCCTGCTGGTCCACTGAACGTCAGTGACATGTGTCCAGGTGTTGAGTACTTCCTAAACCAAAACAACACAAATATTACAGCGTTGCACGTCAATGCATCAGACTGTAAGAACTTACCACAACACACGGGACATCAAGTGGTTTACGGAGTGTGTGGTGATTTCAACTCTTTTTGTAAACTTCACGTAAAGGCACCACAGGGCAAATATGTTCGTGCTCAAGTACAAAGGCTAGAATACTGGTGTGATTCAAAGCACCGAGAAACGACAGTACACCTGTCAGACTATTCAGAGTATTCTTTGTTATGCAACATTCAAACTCTCGAGCAAATGTTTCTTGATTCACTTCTCCCAAACAGCATGGTGATGACAAACATCAACATTCCACTGGGGAAGGTGTATTTCGAAGTGATCAGTGCTTACAGTTTTATTGTAAAACATGCAGTGGACTATTCTGGATATATAATAACGCCATTTGCAAACTATCCATACGCAGGCTTGAATTTAATTGCAGAATGGAGAGCACCTTCTGGGTGTATGATGCTGAGTGTCCAGTACACCTCGGACTTTGCTTTGTGTCAAGACAAAGACAGCGATCCAGAATTCTGGATGGAACTGCATTTGGAACCAAATACGCTTCACCGAAGTATCGAACATATTTGCTGTTTTGAATATCCATCAGCAAAAACCATTCACGCATCACACATAAAAATTCAGCTTCAGTACCAATCATACTACCATAGTGGTCTGAAAATATATCTGTCTATGTTGCCTGTGAATCACCAGTCTGTGGAGTTGACAGATGGATTTTTCAACTGTTCGGTAAGCTACTACTCAGATTTTCAACGTCATCTGGACTGTAATCTGAAGACAGAGTGTGAAGATGGACGGGATGAAACAGAACACTGCCCCTTCAGCAGTCCTGACTGCCAGGGGTTGGTGGCTTCACGAAACAAGTGTTTCAAGTTAGTCGTCATGGATGCGTGGATTCTCGCTCTACTTTCCCATTATGAGTGTTTGAAAATAGGCGGAAGATTAGCGTCAGTGAAAACAAGAAATGAACAAAGAAATCTCCAACACATATTTAAACCGTATTTTAAATTCAAGTGTTTATTGGATTCAGGTGTGGCTGGGACTCTGTGCCTTTTGTATACAGTAAGTTTTGTAAATGGTCTGATGACACCTTGATCTACAACATGAATCACTTCGTTTTAGGCACTCCATATTTTCCATCAAGGCTTGACGAGGTGAGGGAGCTCGAAAACATGGGGTTGAATTTTAGAGATATCTACCTTCCAGTACTGGTAATAGTTTGTGAACTGAAAGTACCATCACAGGGTGCCTTTAACTCAAAGGTTTTACAACCTTATACGGAGTCATCAAAAGCAATATTTACAGTCACAGAGCAGTCTTTACATCTTTGCCCACATGATCTTATTACTCACGCAGTTTTCTCTTGCCATTCTGAGAGTCGTGAGAGACCACGGCATTCCCCGCATTTCATCGCCCTGAACATGACTGATGCAAAGCATACAGACACGTTAGTCCTTGGGACAATCACGCACACATACATCATGTTTAGATGTGATGATGATATTACAACCGTGCATCACACTCTTGTGTGTGACTTCAGACAGGACTGTTTAGATGGTACCGATGAGTCATTTTGTGAACACCCTTCATGCACTGGTTTTCTGTGTTCTAATGGTCAATGTGTGTTGCTAAGTCAACGTTGTAACCAATACTCAGATTGTGTGGATGATTCTGATGAGATTAGGTGTCCAGATAAATACGGATACTTGGCTGATGTCAAAGAGGAAGACATGAAGCATCAGTTTTATGTGAATCTGGATGGGACAGGTTACTTCACTCAACAAGTGATGGCAGCTGACGACTCTTGTCCTCACAGTCATTATCGCTGCACAGCTGAGTGGTTGTATTGTCTACCTGTCTACACCCGGTGTAATGGTTTTTCTGACTGTGTATATGGAGAAGACGAACAAGACTGTGAGACAGCAACGTGTCCTGGTTTCTACCAGTGTCGAGGTTCCAGAGTTTGTGTGCATGGAGATCATCTGTGTGATGGCTGGGGTCAATGTCCACAGCGGGATGATGAACTGCTGTGTGACAGGACCTGTCCTGAAGGTTGTCTGTGTCAGGGCTATGTTTTCTTTTGTAACAAACCATTTCCTCCAGACCAAGATCTTCAGTTACGATACGTGGACGCAACAGGTTCAAACATGACACTGGGTTATTTCAATAAAAATACATATCTTGTTCATTTGAGGTTGTCTCAGTGTTCCATTTATAACACATCACTAATTAAACTGAAAAACCTGAAGTATTTTGATCTTGCCAATAACTACTTAAGAAATCTGGATGTGACAGTTTTACTTGAGTTGCCCAATTTAAGAGTTCTTCTCTTACAAAACAACCCCCTCAACACAATGAATATACCCAGTGAAGAAACGAAACACATTCATTATGCCCTGACACGAGTGGATCTGTCGGAAACACATCTCAACATCCTTCTTGACAATAAGTTCTCTATATATATGCCGCACGTACAGTTTTTGAATATGTCACTCTGTGCTGTTGAAACTATTGGACAGGTGGGTTTTAAAAACATGCCACACCTCAAAGAGCTGGATATAAGGGGGAATAGAGTTACTGACTTCCCCTTCGATCTGTTTTCAAGATGTGATCAACTGGATCGCATCTTTTCATCAAACTACAGATTTTGCTGTTTGGATGTATTCCCCAAGCATTCTGGTAAAATTAACTGCTTGGCACCACACACTGTGCTCCCTTCGTGTTCAGCGCTGCTACCAACTGAACTGTACAGGATTTTCTTTTGGATGATTGGCGTTTCCGCCATGATGGGCAATGCTGTGTGTTTCATCGTTTCATCTGGAATCAAGGTGATGGTCGGAACCCAGTTCATTAGGGCTGTTGCTCATTTGCACTTCAGTGATATTTTCATGGGAACTTACGTCAGCATTATCGTGGCAGCAAACAGTTTGTTTCATGGAAAATACTTCCAGATTGAAAAAGCTTGGACTGACAACACTGGCTGCAAGCTAGCTGGCTTCCTTTCTGTTGTGTCTAGCACGGTATCAGAAATGATTATTTGGTTTATCACTTTGCATCACATTGCTGTGCTTTGTTTTCCAGAAGGTGGGGTGAGATTCAGTAAGTGTTTATCAGCAACAGGCTGTGTGTGGATTGTTGGGATTCTGTTGGCAATGATTCCATTTCTTCCTGGACTGTCCCACTGGGGCCTCCAGGGTCAGTCTGGTCTCTGTCGTCTGGCTTTATTTGATCGTTATTACTCAGGACATGACTTCAAATGGTTCACAGTTATCGTGGCAGTCAACTTTGTTTTATGTGTGATGACTGCAGCTGGCCAAGCTCTCATCTACAGGCGAACACCAAAATACAGAACAGTTCTCAACCCCATACACAGATCGGTATATTCTTCAGTGCACGTGATGGGGAAGATATCTGTTACAGATGCTGTTTGCTGGCTGACGTTCGGACTGGTGACGATGTTAAGTTCACATGCTGTTGCTGGTTTCGATCAGATCCATGACACCATGGTTGTGTTCGTGTTGCCTTTCAACTCTGCTCTCAACCCACTTCTCTACATGTGGCACGTGACGTCACAGTGGAGACGTCAGCAACAAGAAGAGAAGTTAATCCAGTTGTTAAAATCACAGGTTGCCCAGGCAAGGCATAAAAAACAAGTATGCGGCAAACAGAATGATCCGTAATGATGATGACGACGATGATGATAACGACCATGGTAATGATGATGATGATGATGATGATGATGATGATGATAATAATAATTGTGATGAATATCATGATGATGATGACTATGATAATGAGGAGGAGGAGGAACAGGAGCAGTTTTATTCGTTTTTCCTATCGAAGTGGATTTTTCTACAGAATTTTGCCAAGAACAACCCTTTTGTTGCCGTGGGTTCTTTTACGTGCGCTAAGTGCACGCTGCACACGGGGCCTCGGTTTATCGTCTCATCCGAATGACCAGTGTCCAGACCATCACTCAAGGTCCAGTGGAGGGGGAGAAAATATCGGCGGCTGAGCCGTGATTCGAACCAGCGTGTTCGAATCCCTGCGGAGGTGGGTTTTTCGGCCCGTGGCCGGCTCCTACCCAGAGTTGAGTGTGCTGTGGGCTTAAATGGGGAGACTGGGACCACACAGTCGAGTTTCATCCACTTCAAGGATGCGTCTTTGGGTGTGTTGCTCTAATTACCTGAAGTGCAAGTGTCTGTATCTCTCGAGCCTGGTTAACGCCGGGATATCATCATGACAGGAAGCGTAGAGTACAGCCTTGTCACACAGTCCCAAACCAAAATGGACCTCCATAGCAACATCGTCATCGTCATCCTCCTCCTCCTTCATCATCATCATCAATATAAACAAAACAGTTTCAAAGTCTGTGGCCTTTCATGCCCTGCTCTCATGGTGATCTCAGTTTCGATACCCCTCCACTTCCGTGCTTGGGGTGAGTCCTGTCAATGTCTTCAGTGTTGGCAGATTCATGGGTTGCTGTTGTTGGAGGGACGTGGTGGCGGTCTTCACTCTGGGAGGGACGCTCACTCAGTCTGGCTCCGCGACTATGCTATTATTGTCGTTAGTAGGGGGCTTAGTAGGTGGTGTCATAAGTATGTTCAATCAGAAAAGGCACCACTGAACACCACCGAAGTGACTCAGCAGCAGTGCAGGGTCTCCTCTGGTGTGTGTGGCCTCCTGGCGACCTAACATCGATGGTTCCCTGCGGACTGCCGACGCTGGAACTGTGACGGACGAACCCGAGTGTGGCCGTGTATGGGGGGGAATCTAAATGAGCGGCGTGGGAGTAATGCCACTGAAATGGTGCAGATGATGGGGCAGCAAAAAAAAAAGAAAAAAGAAAAAAGTCAACAGATCAATAAAATGTAAAACGCACACTTTACATTCACCATGGTTTTGATTTATTTTGTGAAAAGCTACATCTGAAGTAACACACACAACAAAGGGTTCTGTTGCAGTGAAATTCATTTACACACTTTTTTCATGAAACAATTAAATTGTACCAAGCGTGTCGTGGAGACAGCAGATTTCCTTAACAAAATAAAACAGGAAAGAAACAAAAAGATGAAAGGAAATAAAATATATATATATTATTATTAAAAAAAACAACAACAACATAAGCCAAGGAAAAACAGGAGAAATGAAAGAGTTAAAGAAACTAACACTTCACAATGAAAAATAATGTGTTTTAAAATTTAAAAATAAATAAAACAATTATAAACACAAACCATATGGAAGGAAATGAAACAATCCATGTCTAAAACATTCTTTAAAAAAAAAAAAAAAAAAAAAAAAAAAATATATATATATATATATATATATCTAAACAGTAAACACAGGATATAAATGGCTGTCTGCAGCTATACACTGTATGAAAATAAACAGAAAACATCCCATTGCACTTTGACGTAATTCATTCGACTTGAAGACCTCTTCTACAGAAACAGCAGAATCAATGATAGCTTTTTTCTTTTTCTTTTTTTTTTGCTAAAAAAATATATATCAGCAGTTATTATAAGCAAGCCACATTGTAATAATATTGTAATTATATTACTATAATAATATTGTAATTATATCATTGTAATAATATTGTACTACAAATAACCAGTCAAATGAAATTGTGTTTTCTTTCAGTCCCTCTGGTTCATTGATTTTTCACTGTTTGACTGATTGATCTTACACACTTTACACACTTACAGTCTCTTTGGGTGGAAAAAAAATATACTACACGCCCCCTTGCCGGCCCCCCCAACACCAACACATATCACACTCCTACCAGCTTCTGATTAATTTTGATGATATTACTTCCAATCAAAGCATCAAAAGTCACACATGCATTAATGCAAAAAAAAAATTTTAAAAATTATGTATATATATATATATATATAAAGTGGGTTTTTTTCTAAAGATTTCCATGTTGGTTTTGTTGTTATTATTGTTGTTTGTTTTTTTTGTTTTTTTTAAAGAATACAAAAACATTTTCCAAGTGATTTTTTTCCCAAGTTTTTTTTTTTTCATATTAAAAATTCCAGATGATCTGATCAAATTAGAGGCCATGCAGCGATGCAGCAGAAAATATAACTTCACTTCATATACAAAAAAAAAAAAAAAAGAAAGAAAGAAAAAAAAGAAAAGAAAAAAAAAGCAGAGCAAGAATAATATGCTGGACAGACAATCTGAAATAAACAATCTGATGAATGATCTGAGACAAAGAATGTCATCAGCGCATGACTGATGGATTAAAATCAACTTCAAATTGTAGTATCAAATAGCAGAAAGTGACAAATCCATCAAGAATATACAGATAATACAAATACTGATTTCAAAACAAACCTAAATACTTATCTAATAGCAAGCAAACAAAAATACAAAGCCACATACAAACACACATTAAAAGATATATATTTATGTATATTTGTAAGTTATTTCCTGTAAATATATATATATATATATATATATATACACATGTACAGTTGTTTTTTTTTTCAAAATGCCATAGTTTTATTAAAAAAACAAAAACAACAACAATAAATGATACATACAAAACAATCAGCTGATCACAGAATAATGACATGAAGGACATAATATATAATAAATGTATCAAAACAAAATGTATATGTATATAAAATCACTGTCACCTTAATTATTAATTACTGTGGCAGGACCACCTACAAATGTTCAAAACTGTGACATATACTGCTATATATTACATACACGTATGTGAAACAACAGTGTAGCACGCCAGTACAATGTTCTCCCTTTCCGTCAAATAATATTTCTCTCTCTCTCTCTCTCTCTCTCTCTCTCTCTCTCTCACACACACACACACACACACACACACACACACACGCACAAACAGAAAAAAAACACATAATAATAAATAAACGCATCTAATGCACACTGCTATCCTCAAACAAACAGCGATGACATAAAAAAAAAAAAAAATGGCCTGGAATAAAAGCTGAACCAACTAAGCTGAATGAAACAATTATACGACTGACCGAGGCACAGTGCACATGTGTGAAACATCACAGAACATAGCAGAATAAAAGTGAACGCACAGTACTTTCCACATCATACTCTAAAACAAGTGACGCACAACTACAAAATCGCAGAACAAACTGGTCAAAAATAAAAGTGAACGGAACATACACTTCACGAATAAATCATACACAAAAACTGTGACACACAACTAACAATATCACTGGACAAATTGGTCAAAAATAAGAAATGTACAATTCACATATAATCCATACACAAAAAAAACCCAGTGACACACAACTAACAATATCACAGAACTGAACAAATTGGTCAAAAATAAGAAATGTACAATTCACATATAATCCATGCACACACAAAAAACAACAACAGTGACACACAACCAAAACACCACAGAATAAACTGGTCAAAAATAAAACTGAACGGAACGTACATTTCACAAGTAAACCAAATAGACACCGTGACAACTCAACAAACACAAGTGGAGCGTTGGCCCAGTGGAAACACCGTCCACCCAGGAAGCAAGAGAATCTGAGCGCACTGGGTTCGAACCCTACCCTCTCCAGTAATTTCCTTCCTCCCCCCCTCCACTGAGACCGTGAGTGTTTGGGGTCGAGGCACGCCAGGATGAGAGGAAGAAATGAGGAAGGTACCATGCGTAGCATGCAATTAGTGCACGTAAAAGTCACCATGGCAACAATAGGGCTGTCCTTGGCAAGATTCTGTAGATCGCAAGAAAAAAAAAAGAAGAAAAAAGAAGAAAAAAAAACAAGTAATTAAAAAGGGCGGTGGGAGGGGGAGGGGGGGCGGAGGGAGCCAAGGTGAGGGGGGGGGGGGATGGTGGAGGGGGGGGGGGTTCTGCACTATCTATAGTGATGTGTTCTCCCAGCAGGGGAGAGCAGCCTGATTTCAATGCAGAGAAAACTGTTGTGACACAAAAGAGTAAGATACAAGACGAAGCAATGCAATACAATACAATACAATACAATACAGTGTAATGCAATGCAATGCAAAGCAATATCATCAAATGCAATACAATGCAATGCAAGACAAGACAATACAATACAACACAAAACAACACAACACAATACAACAACAACAAAAAAAACAACAACAATGAAACATAATAGTGAACAGAATACAATACAATACGATATAATGCAATGCAATGCAAAGACAAGATAATGCCATGCAACGAAACGCAAGACAATGGAAAACTATTACAATACAACACATTGCAATGCAATACAAGACAAGACAAGACAAGACAATGTAATACAACGCAACACAACACAATCACGCAGACACACAGTGCCACACACGACACAGCAAGAATGCTGCGTTCAGTAAGCTCTGTTGGTTAAAAGGCCTGAGGTGTCCTCAATCAGCGACTCTACCCTTGTTCTCTGCAACAGATACACGTGTGATCTTCATTACCGGGGGTCTGGGTTGGAGGTGGTGTGTGGTGGGGGAGGGGGGGGTGTAATGGAGGGGCTAGAGGGGGTGGGGTGGGGTAGGGGTGGGGGGTGCAAGTGTGTGTGCGTGCATGCGGTGTGTGTATGTGTGCTTATGTGTGTGTATGTGTGAGTATTTGTGTGTACGTGTGCATGCATGTGTGTGTGTGTGCATGTGAGTGTGTGTATGTATGTGTGTATGTATGTATGTGTGTGTGTGTGTGTGTGTGTGTGTGTGTGTGTGTGTGTGTGTGTGTGTGTGTGTGTGTGTGTGTGACAGACAGACTGAGAGACATTTTTAATCATTTTACTGTCATTAACAGTCCAGTTTTTTTGTTTTTTTTTTGGGGGGGGGGGTTGTATTTAGTGCATAAGAGTAGAGAGGGAGAGAGAGGGGGGGATGGGGAGAGAGAGAGAGAGAGAGAGAGAGAGAGAAGAGAGGGGGGATGGGGAGAGAGAGAGAGAGAGAGAGAGAGAGAGAGAGAGAGAGAGAGAGAGAGAAACAGACACAGACACGGACAGAGAGCGAATGAACGAACAAACGAACAAATGAATGAACCTTTCATTTTCGAACAGTGAAGATTGAGAGAAAGAAACAAAACAGACAGCAACAGAGACAGACATAGATAGAGACAGAGAGAGAGAGTGTGTGTGAATGAACGAATGAATAAACAAACCTTTCTTTTTCCAACAGTGAAGATTGAGAGAAAGAAACAAAACAGCAACAGAGACAGACATAGAGAGATAGAGAGACAGAGAGACACAGAGAGAGACAGAAAGACACAGAGAGATGAGAGAGACACAGAGACAGATAGAGAGACAGAGAGACAGACAGACACAGAGAGAGACAGAGAGACACAGAGAGAGACAGAGAGACACAGAGAGACACATAGAGAGACAGAGAGAGACAGGGAGAGACAGAGAGAGACAGACACAGAGAGACACAGAGAGAGACACAGAGAAAGACACACAGAGAGACACAGAGAGAGAGACAGAGAGACACAGAGAGACACAGAGAGAGACAGAGAGAGAGAGAGACACACAGAGAGAGACAGAGAGAGAGACAGAGACACACAGAGAGACACAGAGAGAGAGACAGAGAGACAAAGAGAGACACAGAGAGAGAGACAGAGACAGAGAGACACAGAGAGAGACAGAGAGAGAGAGAGACACAGAGAGAGACAGAGAGAGAGAGACAGAGACACACAGAGAGACACAGAGAGAGAGACAGAGAGACAAAGAGAGACACAGAGAGAGAGACAGAGACAGAGAGACACAGAGAGAGAGACAGAGACACACAGAGAGACACAGAGAGAGACAGAGAGAGAGAGAGACACAGAGAGAGACAGAGAGAGAGACAGAGACACACAGAGAGACACAGAGAGAGAGACAGAGACACACAGAGAGACACAGAGAGAGAGACAGAGACACACAGAGAGACACAGAGAGAGAGACAGAGACACACAGAGAGACACAGAGAGAGAGACAGAGAGACAAAGAGACACACAGAGAGACACAGAGAGACAGACAGAGAGACACAAAGAGAGACAGAGAGAGAGTGAGTGAATAAATGAATGAATGAACGAACGAATGAACGAACCTTTCATTTTCCAAAAAAAATGAAGAATGGGAGAAAGAAACAAAAAATAAAAATAAAAAGAGACAGCAACAGACACAAGAGACAAGAGACACAGAGAGACAGACAGACAGACAGACAGACAGAAAACATTTTCCTCAGCTGATGCAAAGAAAGACAACCCCTGTCAGTCCCCCCCCCCACCACCCCCCCCCCCTCCCCCACCCCCCCCCCCACACACACACACCCTCACTCACATCCACTTTATCCAGCTGGTCTCCCTTGTCCTTGACATCCGGGTAGGGGGGCAGAAGGGCCTGGAGCCGAACAGCTTTCAAGGCCACAGGCTGGCAGGCTATCAGGTGTCCAATCTCCTGGGCCTGAATCACCAGGATAATGATATATTTGTATTTTGTATTTGTATTTGTATTTCTTTTTATCACAACAGATTTCTCTGTGTGAAATTCGGGCTGCTCTCCCCAGGGAGAGCGTGTCGCTACACTACAGTGCCACCCATTTTAAAAAAAATTTTTCCTGCATGCAGTTTTATTTGTTTTTCCTATCGATGTGGATTTTTCTACAGAATTTTGCCAGGAACAACCCTTTTGTTGCCGTGGGTTCTTTTACATGTGCTAAGTGCATGCTGCACATGGGACCTCCGTTTATCGTCTCATCCGAATGATTAGCATCCAGACCACCACTCAAGGTCTAGTGGAGGGGGAGAAAATATCAGCGGCTGAGCCGTGATTCGAACCAGCGCGCTCAGATTCTCTTGCTTCCTAGGCGGATGCGTTACCTCTAGTCCATCACTCCACTCCACAAAAACACCCACCCCCACCCCCCAAAACGGAGTATGGCTGCCTACATGGTGGTGGGGTAAAAAAAATGGTCACGTACGTACGTAAAAGCCCACTCGTGTACATACATACAGGGTGAACGTGGGAGTTGCAGCCCATGAAGAAGAAGAAGATGATAATGATAACAAGGGCCTGTAGAACCACCATACTTTTTTGTTCTTTTGTTTGTTTGTTTGGTTTTTTTTGCTGCCCCATCATCTGCACCGTTTCAGTGGTATTACACCCACGCTGCTCATTTAGATTCCCCCATACATGGCCACACCCGGGTTCGTCCGTCGCAGTTGAACCGCCATACTTTATATGGGATAATGATAATGTGGGGCTGCATAAACACCATACCATACACAGGATAATGATTATTAAAAAAAAGATAATGATAACGAGGCTGATCTTCTTCTTCTTCTTCTGCGTTCGTGGGCTGAAACTCCCACGTTCACTTGTATGTGCTGCAGTGGGTTTTTACGTGTATGACCGTTTTTACCCCGCCATGTAGGCAGCCACACTCCGTTTTCGGGGGTATAACGAGGCTGATGATAAGGATAATGATAATGAGTCCATATACAACTACCATACCATACAGAAGATGATGATGATAACCAGGGCTTTACAGCCACCAAACGCTACACAGGATAATGATAATGATGATGTTAACGAGGGCTTTACAACCACCAAACGCTACACAGGATAATGATGATGATAACGAGGGCTTTACAACCACCAAACGCTACACAGGATAATGATAATGATGATGTTAACGAGGGCTTTACAGCCACCAAACGCTACACAGGATAATGATAATGATGATGTTAACGAGGGCTTTACAGCCACCAAACGCTACACAGGATAATGATAATGATGAGGATAACGAGGGCTTTACAGCCACCACACGCTACACAGGATAATGATAATGATGAGGATAGCGAGGGCTTTACAACCACCAAACGCTACACAGGATAATGATAATGATGAGGATAACGAGGGCTTTACAACCACCAAACGCTACACAGGATAATGATAATGATGATGATAGCGAGGGCTTTACAACCACCAAACGCTACACAGGATAATGATAATGATGATGTTAACGAGGGCTTTACAACCACCAAATGCTACACAGGATAATGATAATGATGATGTTAACGAGGGCTTTACAACCACCAGACGCTACACAGGATAATGATAATGATGATGTTAACGAGGGCTTTACAACCACCAAACGCTACACAGGATAATGATAATGATGATGTTAACGAGGGCTTTACAACCACCAAACGCTACACAGGATAATGATAATGATGATGTTAACGAGGGCTTTACAACCACCAAAGATAATGATAATGATGATGACAATGATAATGAAGGCCTGAATAACCACCATACCATACACAGCCTCAGTTTCAGTTTCAGTTTCTCAAGGAGGCGTCACAGCTTTCGGACAAATCCACATAACACCCCACCCCACAACTGCTGATAAGGATAATGATAATGAGGCCGTATACAACCACCATATGATGCACAGGATAATGATAATGATAATGATAATGACGGGTGCAATAGCCGAATGGTTAAAGCACTGGACTTTCAATCTGAGGGTCCTGGGTTCGAATCTCGGTGCACCTGGTGGGTAAAGGGTGGAGATTTTTCCGACCTTCCAGGTCAACATAATCATGCGCAGACCTGCTAGTGCCTGAACCCCCTTCGTGTGTATGCGCACGCAGAAGATCAAATACGCACGTTAAAGATCCTGTAATCCATGTCAGTGTTCGGTGGGTTATGGAAACATGAATATACCAGCATGCACACCCCCAAAAACGGAGTATGGCTGCCTACATGGCGGGGTAAATAAATTTTTAAAAAAACCGGTCATACACGTAAAATGTTACATGTCTGTCTGAGTGTGTATGAGTGTGCGTCTGAAATCTGACTGAATGACACAGGAAACGAATGATGAGCGCCCAGTGGCAGCCGTCAGTTGGCTCTATCCAGGTAGGCAGCCTGTGGTGCAAATGTCCCCGTGTATGTAAAGCGCTTAGAGCTTGGTCTCCGACCGAGGATAGGCGCTATATAAGTATCCACATCAATCAATCAATCAATGAGGCCATATACAACCACCACACAATACACAGGATAACAATGATGAGTATGGGGGCCTTACAACCACCATACCATACACATGATAATGATAACGATAATGATAATGAGAGCCTTACCTTATCTTTCTCTCTCTCTGTCTGTCTGTCTCCCTATCTTTGCATCTCTCTGTCCATCCCCCCCCCTCTCTCTCTCTCTCTCTGTCTGTCTCTCTCTTTCCCCTTCTATCTTTGCCTCTCTCTCTCTCTGTCTGTCTGTCTCCCTGTCTTTGCGTCTCTCTGTCCCCCTCTCTCCCTCTCTGTCTCTCTCCCCCTCCCTCTCTCCCTATCTTAGCGTCTCTATGTCTCTTCTGTCTGTCTCTCTCTGTGTCTCTCTCTCTTTCCCTATCTTTGTGTGTCTCGTTTTCTCTCTTTCCCTATCTTTGCATCTGTCTCTCTCTCCCTCCCTCTTTCCCTCCCTCTCCCTCTCCCTCTCTCTCTCTCTCTCAAAGTCCATCAAACGCATTCTTACCCGGTTGGCTTGGTAACGCAGACGCATAATCCTCAGCCGATTTCTGGCTTCAGCTGCCCTGTAAATGACACCACACCACGAAGGAGTGATAGGAAGAAGAGGAAGAAGAATATCTAATGATAACAACAACAACAGCAGCAGCAGAAACAACAGCAACACCAACAATAACAATATCAAGAAGAAGAATTATGATGATGATGATGATAACAGTAGTAATGATAAGAAGGAGAAGAAGAAAAACAAGAAAAAGACTGACGGGCACAACAGCCAAATGGTTAAAGCATTGGACTTTCAATCCAAGAGTTCCGGGTTTGAAACTCGGTAACCGCGCCTGGTGGGTAAAGGGTGGAGATATTTCCGATCTCCCAGGTCAACATAATTATGTGCAGACCTGCTAGTGCCTGAACCCTCTTCGTGTGTATATGCAAGCAGAAGATCAAATACACACGTCAAAGATCCTGTAATTCATGTCAGCATTCCATGGGTTATGGAAACAAGAACATGCCCAGCATGCACACCCCCGAAAACGGAGTATGGCTGCCTACATGGTGGGGTAAATACAGTCATACATGTAAAAGCCAGCATGTGTATATACGAGTGAATGTGGGAGCTGCAGCACAGGAATGAAGACGAAGAAGGAGAAGAAGAATATTAACCCTTTCACTACCAGAAACATTCTTCTTCTTCTTCTTCTTCTTCTGCGTTCACTCGTATGCACACAAGTGGGCTTTTACGTGTATGACCGTTTTTACCCCGCCATGTAGGCAGCCATACTCTGTTTTCGGGGTTGTGCATGCTTGGTATGTTCTTGTTTCCATAACCCACCGAACACTGACGTGTATTACAGGATCTTTAACATGCGTATTTGATCTTCTGCTTGCATATACACACGAAGAGGGTTCAGGCACTAGCAGGTCTGCACATATGTTGACTTGGGAGATCGTAAAAATCTCCACCCTTTACCCACCAGGCGCCGTCACCGTGATTCAAACCCGGGACCCTCAGACTGACAGTCCAACGCTTTAACCACTCCGCTATTGCGCCCGTCCCAGAAACATTCCCAAGTGACTAATATTTTATATATGATGCTTTCAGTTGCAGGCTTCAGTTCATTAGGTGAAAAACTGGATGCGGCTGTCAAACTTTGTTACAACATGAAAAATTGTCCTTTTAACATGACCCCTGGATGCTGACTAAAGTCGCCTATGGTGGTGAAAGAGTTAACTGATGGAGTCTCCCGTTGGTCCGATGGATGAGTAGGCAGGCAGGCTTATCTGTTGGTGTGTGTCCTCATATGGCCGAAGAGGCTGCCTGACCAGCACAGGTGACTTTTTTTTTAGTGAGGAGGAGTTGTGCAGTCCCTTCCCCACTCTCTCGCCTACCGATGCTCACAGTCCCACAGGTGCAGATACTGCCACGTGCAGGACGGCTTCGGCAGGTGCAGGGTTTTTTTTTCGGAGCTCCGCCTCCTAGGGGGACTTCCAGCCAAGGATAAGAGCTCCCCATGCCCTTTGGCCATCCTCTTCTGCCTTCACAGCCATTGGGAAAGGTTGAAGGAGTTTATAACAATAATGAAAACGCATAGGGGAAGAGGAAGAAGTAAGAAGAAGAATAAGAATGAATGAATGAACGAATCATTTTTATACAACGAATGATTTTGCGTCGTGCAACTCAATGCCCTCCACACTCACATAATTCAAGCACCAACACTACACGCAATCCTGTGTGAATGAAGAAAAAAACCAACAAAAAAAACCCCCCAAAAACTGAAAAGCCTGCGCTGTACTTAACAACTCATCAAAACAGAGGCTACAAGAAGCAAAATATTCAGTGAGCGCTGAGCACACATTGAGCCGGAACTCACTTGAGTTGACCAATCAGCCTAGCATGCTTGTCCCGCTCCAATTCCTCTTCTCCAGAGGTCACTGGCATTCGTCTGGAACACACACACAAAAAAAGACATCATTGCTGTCTTTATCATATTCATATTATCATTATCTTAGGCCCAACACTCGGCTTATATCACAGATTGACATAAGTTTACAGTTTAAAACAATATTGCACCTCTGGGTTGGGCACAAAAAAATTTAAAAAATGAAGCCTAATTATATGCAAACTGCATTT
>NC_134908.1:19766003-19786003 GCF_041734735.1 Babylonia areolata
TGTCAATTGCCGGCAGTGAAGACTGTGAGAATCAGAACAACAGAGATGAGATTATCATCATTATCGTAATTGTTGTCACTATCGTTATCATTATCCATGTTTTTATTATTATTATTATTATCATCATTATTAATATTATCATTATCATCATCATTGTTGTTGTTTTTTTTATCACTATTATTATTATTATTATTTCTTTATTATTATTATCATTATCATTATCATCATCATCAGCATCATTATTATTATCTTTTTTTTTATCAGCATCATTAGTACTATTATTGCTATTGTTATTATTAATATTATCATCATTATTATCTTCATTTTTATCATCATTATTGTTATTGTTATCATTATCAGCATTATGATCATCATCATCAATATTACCATCATTATTCCTATTATCATTATTGTTGTTGTTGTTATCATTATCATTAGTAGTAGTATTGATATCATTACAATTTCAAAGGATTTTTTTCCAGAGTGTATATATCTAGATGAGCTAAGACTCAGTCTTCCCATCAACAGGTATGTTTATGAAATTCATGAAAGTAGGATATAGATAGATAGATAGATAGATGTGTGTGTGTGTGTGTGTGTGTGTGTGTGTGTGTGTGTGTGTGTGTGTGTGTGTGTGTGTGTCTGTGTCTGTGTGTCTGTGTGCATGTTTATCTTTCTATTCATCTCATGCCCAGTCAGTAGTTATCTGCTGGATGATTCTGTAGCTTTGTGTTGTAACAAATTGTCTGAATGCACCAGTTAAGTCTTAATTTCAACTTCAAAACATACTCAGCAGTGGGGAGTCAGTGCAACATTCTAAAAGGAACCAGTCCCCACCTTCCCTGTCCTTCCCACCCACCCGAAAGTTGGGCCTACCTCCGTCTGCCTAGAGGCCTAAAGTAGTGAGTGTGGTGGCCCCAACTCCCTTCGCCCTCATCCTCCCCCTCCCCCCCCTGACCCCCACGCCCCACCCCACCCCACCCCACCCCCCTGATAGGCTAGCACTGACTGCATTCCCTACAGAGCAGCAAACCGGAACCCCCCCAAATTGTTATGCTAGAATCTACAACTAGATGAACTTGAACTTGAACTTGAACTGTACGATGTTTTAGGTCTTGAAGACCTGTTCATCGCTCCGTGTGGGTCATCAATTGTACATACTAAACTTTGCATGCGTGGCTTATTGGCAAGACGGATTGTATTTGTCTGGCTTGTTCTTCCAGTAGACATCCAGTCTGTTCTTGAAGGCATTCTTGAAGGCGTGCAGTTATCCAAGAAGAAAAATCGTTTTATATTTCTGCATTTGACTGTTATGTGTTGATAACTGATCAAGGCTGTGTTGTGCACATGAAGCAGCCTGCACTGGATTGAGAAGTAAATCACATTTGCGTCTGCAGCTTTCGCAATTAATTTGAAGGTGCTTACAAATGTACGTTGACAACCAGGTAGCCTCTACATTCATGTTTCAGTTGCTCCAACAACGTTACACACACAAAATATATATAAACGCAACGAATCAATAACTATTTTTAACGAAATCGATAGTCCTCATTATGTTCGACTGATTTAGCGGCGGTAACTGCGGAACAATTATGATAAATTTGATCGAAAACAATACTTGACTTTCATAAAAATGCCTTCCAATCATTAGAAAAAAATTCTACGTACAGGCATGTTTGTCAATCACAAAGCAGACAGGACAGGAAATTTCACAGACGGACAACACAGATTCTTCCCGATCAAATCTTCTCCCCCCGAATTTTTTCAGGCCACTGCCATGTTGTTGTTGTTTGGCAACCTACACTTCCGGGAAAATGAAGTAAGGGAGGTAATGCTGACTGTGTTCCGGTTGGAAAAAGTCGTCCGAATTGAAGTTGACGCTATTTATTTTGCATTACGTGTTTTGGGGGGTGAGTGCTTCTTTTTGTTTGGGGTAATGAGTGCAATTTTTCATTTACAATCGAATAACATTAAGATGCATGTGCGCAGAGCTTCCAATGTCTGAATGTTGTTGCATTCTACAGGTACATTTCTGTTCGACTGCAGCTTGTCTCAGAAGTGACAAAAACTGACAGTGACATTAATTTTGACAGGCGAAACGCAACGGCACATGTTGTAAGAGTTACTCAACTGATACATTTTTGTGGTGCTTAATATACTGCAACCCATGACAGGTCATCAACTGATGGAGGCTTTTGATAGTCTCACATTTATATATTATTTGCGCATTATTTATACTCAGCAGAGCCCACTACGGTATCCGGGTGCGCCTTGACTCTTGCAATTTTACCCCCGAAGACGGAGTATTGTTGTCTATATGGTGGGATAAAACACAGTCATACAGTTAAAAGCCAACTTGTGCATGTAAGCAGGTGAACGTGGGGGTTGCTGCCTTAATTAGACTCAACCAAAGAAGGCAGCCTGTTGAGCAAATGCTACACAGATGCTGATCGACTGTGCTCTTTCATGTTGATATTTCCTTTAGTAGTAGTAGTAGCAGTAGTAGTAGTAGTAGTGTAGGGACTGGCATTTGACTGCCAAGGCCTCACGGCCTTTATTATGTCCCATTCAATATTGCTCTCCTGTTATTAGTGGGACACACACACACACACACACACACACACACACACACATATATATATATATACACACACACACACACACACACACACACACACATATATATATATATATATATATATATATATATATGTGTGTATGTGTATATATATATATATATATATATATATATGTGTGTGTGTGTGTGTGTGTGTGTGTGTGTGTGTGTGTTTTCTTTTACATGAACTGTAAATCACTTGTCAGAGTCAGTAAATTTTTCTTTTAAATTAATGTTCATGTCAAGGAGATTTTTGAACACATTAGTATTTTGTGCAAGTTTTGTTTCGATAGGTAGTGCATTCCATATTTGTAAAAAAAAAAAAACAAACCAACTTTGTTGTTTTTCTGTGGTCACTTGATTTTAATGTTCATACCTTTTCTGTCTAAGTATGAATAGTTATAAGTGTGAATACATTACATATGGTAATGTGCTGCAGTTCCTTGGTAAATTTCATCCAGATTACCAAACCATATCATATCATATCAGTATCAAGGCTCACCAAAACCAACCAAATAAAACTTGTTGTTTTTCAAATACAAAGATTTTTGCTTGTCTTGTTATAAAGCTTTTGAGTGTTGTGCAGATTAATAGTGAGGTTTGCTTTTTTGTTCTTTTTAGGTTTTTTTTGTTGTTGTTGTTTTTTGTTTTTTTAAATTAAGTATGGTTTTCAGATCAATATATATGTCTATATAGTCATTCAGATGAAAAGATAAACTGAGGTGTGTAGCATGCACTTTGTGCATATGAACTAATCCATGGCAACAAATGGGTTGTCCCTGGTAAATCTCAGAGAAAAATCAAGTCTATATGAAGAAGAAAAATAGGGATAATGATAACAATAATGATAATGATAACTGATAATAATAATGATGATGATGATAATGATAATAATAGTAATAATTACAATCATTGTCATCATCATCATCATCCTTTTATCTTCTTCTTCTTCTGATCATCATCATCATCATCATCGTCATCTTCATAATTATTATAATGTGAAAATAAACATCATCATCATCATGATCATAATCCTGATAATAATGATTACAGTAATGATAATAATAATAATAATAATAATGTGGATGATAATGATAGCGATACCATAATAATGATAAGAACAACAGTAATAGCAATGCTACTACTAGTAATGTTATTATTAGTAACAACAACAGCAATGATTACAATAATGATAGTAGTAGTAGTGGTAGTAGTAGTAGTAGTAATGATAATATAATCATAATAATGATAACAACAACATCAATAACATTATTATATGACGTTATCAATGACCCTTGCAGACAGGGCGTAAGCAAGGCGTGGTCACCCCCAACTCCCAGCAGCCAGCTCGCCATGATCAGAGTGGTGTTCAACATCGTCAAGTCGCTCTTCAGCCTCTTCTTCAGGCCCCTGAAGCGACTTTGGTGCCGGCGGGTCAAGGCATCAGAGATGGACCCCGGGGTCCCTGCCATGGTCACCACCACGCAGTCCACGACCATCGACATGACTCAGTCCTTCAACGGGGCTCAGGAGGTACCACTAACAGACATGGCTCAGTGCTCAGCTTGTAGCTTGTTGCTCAAGTCGTCGTGGATTGACTATGGTGGTGGTAGTGAGGATGGAAGGGGGGGGGGAAGGTGTTGTGTGTTGGGGGGGGGGGGGAGGGGCGGCGAGGGGAGTGAGTGGTGGAGGAGAGAGGCGGGGATGTGGTGGGGGGTGGGGGTGGGGGGGGAGGTCCTATAGCAGCGGAAGAAGCAGCAGCGACAGTCAGTTTCAGTAGCTCAAGGAGGCGTCACTGCGTTCGGGCAAATCCATATACGCTACACCACATCTGCCAAGCAGATGCCTGACCAGCAGCGTAACCCAACACGTTTAGTCAGGCCTTGAGAGAGAGAAAAAAAAAAAAAAAAAAAAAAAAAAAAAAAGCTTCTCAAGGAGTGCTCACTGCGTTAGACAAATCCGTCGAATTTAACGTATGCTACGCCACAACTGCTAGGCAGATGCCTGACCAGTGAACAGTGGCATAACCCAACACTCTTAGTCAGGCCTTGAGTGCATGCATGTATGTTTGTGTACCTGTCAGAGTACAGAATTTTTGCCAGAGGACAATACTTCTCATTGCCATGGGTTCTTTTACAGTGCACCAAGTGCGTGCTTCTTCTTCTTCTTCTGCGTTCACTCGTATGCACACGAGTGGGCTTTTACGTGTATGACTGTTTTTACCCCGCCATGTAGGCAGCCATACTCCGTTTTCGGGGGTGTGCGTGCTGGGTATGTTCTTGTTTCCATAACCCACCGAACGCTGACATGGATTACAGGATCTTTAACGTGCGTATTTGATCTTCTGCTTGCATATACACACGAAGGGGGTTTAGGCACGAGCAGGTCTGCACATGTGTTGACCTGGGAGATCGTAAAAATCTCCACCCTTTACCCACCAGGCGCTGTCACCGTGATTCGAACCCGGGACCCTCAGATTGACAGTCCAACGCTTTAACCACTCGGCTATTGCGCCCGTCCAAGTGTGTGCTGCACACGGGTCCTTGGTTTATCGTCTCATCGGAATGACTTGACGCTCAGTTTGATTTTTCCGGTCAAACTTGGGAGAAAGGGGCGAGAGTGGGATTTGAACCCAGGCCCCTCCCACACTCTCTGTGAATCGGCAGATGGGTGTCTTCACCACTCTGCTACCTTCCTCCCTGTGATTGCTGGACACAGGCCTACAGCTGGGGCCCCTACCATGGTCAGTACCCACGTTGTGGCCATCAACATGCCCCCAGTCACTCACCGACACAAGAACCAGTAGCAAGCAAAGTGAGAGCTGCATGATGTAATGGGGATTCATTTACAGCTGGAAGATGTCGGAAACTTCAAATATCTAGGAGCAACCCTGACAAAGGATGGAAGCAGCAAAGCAGAAATAAGAATTCGTATTGGCACAGCCACCACAGCCATGACCACACTGAACAGAGTGTGGAAAAGTAACATCCGATTCTCCACAAAATTCAAACTCTACAAAGCCCTGGTGGTCTCCATTGTACTGTATGGTTGCGAAGCATGGACACTGACGGCCGAAACTGAAAGGAAGATCCAGGCCTTCGAGAACAAATGCCTGAGGAAGCTCCTTCAAATTTCCTGGATCGAGCACAGGACCAATGAATATGTATGGAGCAGAATTAAGAGCCTTGCTGGACCTCAGGAACCTCTCCTTTCAACTGTGAAGAGACACAAGCTGATATGGTTTGGGCACAACACTCGACACACCAGTCTGTCCAAAACAGTCATGCAAGGCACCATCGAGGGTGGGAGAAGAAGAGGAAGACAGTGGAAGAAATGGCATGAGAACATCAAAGAATGGACCGGACTCCATACACGTGAGCTGCTGCCGGCGGCTGCTGACAAGAGACAGATGGAGAAGGGAGGTTGCGTCTGCAGTCGTCAGTTTTCCCCCAATGACTACTCTGTAGTTATGGGCCTGAAGAAGCTGAGGAAGTGACTCGAAAACCAGGAGGCAAGGTTGCACAACTGCAATGGGGTTTAACTCACTCAGTACGGCCAGTCCTCTCTTCTCCTCTACACAGACCCCTCGGATGTCCAGTGGGTGTCTGAATGACCCAACCTTTAGCTTCCGTTGTCAGAATTGTGGTATTCTTTGTCAACATTCACCTCTTCAGTATAAGAGCCTTCCGCTTGCAATATTTTGATGATGGTAACTGGGGTGAAACGCTGTTAACGTCGTCTCCTTCACCATTCGTATGGAGTGAGTTAACTCACAGCTTAATGTTTTGTGAAGGACTACAACTCTCAAAACTAGAAGACAAGACTGCACTGACTCTTAGTGCTGCTGCCTTGGGGGTTGGTTGGCTTTTGGGAATAATAATAATGATAATAATAATAATGGTATTTATATACTGCTGAATCTTGTGCAGAGACAAATCAAAGCGCTTTTGCACCAGTCCATCACACGCTTGCACAACTGTAAAACTGTAGAAACTGTAGACAAGGAAGAGGCAGGGAAGGGAGGCAATTTTGCGAGAACTGGACATCCCCCTTCGCGTAAACTCACTCATACTTGCACAAACCCATGCATGCATGCACACGCGCACGCACGCACACACACACATACATATATACATACTTACACCCATGTACACACACATACATATATACATACTTACACCCATGTACACACACATACACTTTATGTGCGATAAAGTAATGGATGTACATGCGGAAGGTGTGGGGGGATGGTGTAGAGAGAAAAATGAAGAAAACTAAAATCATCCAACAACTTGTTTGCCCTGTCTCAGGCGGACATGGAAATGGAATCGTGGGATGCTTGGGACATCAACCAATCACAGCAGTCCCCAGCCCAGAACGGCCAGTCAAATTCAGCGTACTTTCAGCACGCGGCCAGGACCTATCAGCAGATGAGGGGCAGGAAAGCGGAACCGGAACCGGAGCCGGAGCCGGATTATTTTCAGGACATGACCCCACAAGTCAAACGACCAGCTAAGGTGAAGAAAGCACTGGGGATATTTGTAGCATCCGATGGGTGGTTTTTCATTGTCAGTTTTCGTTTCTGAAGGAGGTGTCACAACTTGAGTGTGTGTGTGTGTGTGTGTGTGTGTGTGTGTGTGTGTGTGTTCGTTCTTTAGTTTTAACGTCTTTTCACTGTACGTGATATTAGACGAGGGAAGGAAAAAAGTCGAATGGGGGGGATGGGATTACTGTGTACGAGTAAGTGAATGTGTGTGTGGAAATCTGTTCATGCAGATTTGTACACACACTAAAAAAAAAAAACCCCACACACACAAAAACTGTGATGGTATCCACAGATCCTGTTGAAGAAGAAAGACAACGACAAAAAGTAATTATGATATCAGTAATGATAAAATAATAATGATGATGATGATGGGAATTATAATGGCAATAATAATCATATTAATTATGATAATGATGATGATACCTGTAATGATTATGATGATAATGATAATAAGAAGGATGATGATAAGAATAATAATAATAACGATAATTATAATGATGATAATAATGATCATGATAATTTGTGTTGGTGGCTATGATGAATTTTGGAAATGGACGTGCAGCATGTTTTAGTTCCAGTGAAAAAAACAAAAAATAAGAAAGAAAAAAAATTGAAACACACACACACACACACACACACACAAAACAAAAACAACACAATAACACACACACTCACAGTCACACACACACACACTCACACACACTCACACACGCTCAGGTGAACACACACACACTCTCTCTCTCTCTCACTCTCACTCAGATGAAAACAAGGACCTAGCAAAATCAACTGTGATGGTTTTAAAGAAAATGAGAAAAAAAAAAAAAAAAAAAAAATCATCACTGTCACGGTGTCGACAGATTCTGCTGAAGAAGAAAGACAACGGCAGCGTCAACAGCAGCGCCATCTCCACTCGTCTCTCCGTCATGGATGTGGCGCCCTCTGTGGTGAGTCCCAGTTTTCCGCATGCCCCTCTGTGTCTTACGTCGTCCCACACTGGCCAGTATTTTCTTTCCCTGGACCACCCCCCGTGATCCATTTAATGTGGAGTTTGTGGTGTGTGTGTGTAGTAGTAGTAGTAGTAGTCTTCAGTTTAACGTCTTCCACTTTAAGTGATATTAGACAGGGGGGGGTTGGGGGGGGGGGGGGTAAGGTGGGGGGGTTGGAGGGCGGGGCGTGGTGGAGGGAACGGTATTGGGCAGAGGGTGAAAAATGGTGTGTGTGTATGTGTGTGTGCGCATGATGTGTGTGTGTGTGTGGTGGGGAAAGATACAGAGCATTGGAAAAAATAAAGCATTAAAACGGGAGACATAGGCACAATATAGAAGGAAACGCTAACATCAAACAACTGTAACAACTATAACAAATGTCCAATTGGACTATGCAGCAAACCTTCTGCAATAGCAGATAGCATCTTGAAATTGTCAAAAATACCTTCAAAAGAATTTTCCGAGAAGTTTGGTAAAAACGATTTAAGACGCTGACATTCAAAGAGTATGTGTTTTCTAGAAATAGATTCTCCACATATGCATTTAACATCTCTGCTGAACTTTATAACAAAGTGTGTGTGTGTGTGTGCGTGTGTGTGTGTGTTATCTTCAGCTTAACGTCAATTCACTATAAGTGTTTTTAGACGGAAAGGAGCAAAGAAGGGGGGGTAAAGGAAAGGGAATGCATTGTGAATATTAGTGTAAAAAAAAAGTATTCATGTTATGTATCATCAGAGGAAACCTTGGGGGTTGCTTGCTGTAACTGTCTTTGTACAGTGACGGTAATATATATATATATATATATATATATATATATATATATATATATATATATATATATATATATATATATATATATATATATGATAGTCAGTCGTGCCTGACTATGACCATCAGAACAGCAGAGGAGGCAACTGCTGTTCCGACTATTTGGGCTTAGAATTTGATTATAGTGGAGAGTGTCTTGCCCAAGTTACATCCCCACTCTCTCGGCCAAGAGGGTTTTAGGACAGTCGGCATTGGGATGGTTCCCAAAGGCAACAACACTAAGAACCAGTGCAATTTTGCCTCCTAGTTTGAGAGTCATAGTCCTTCACAAAAGACTAAGCTGTAAATGATTTCCCATTGACTGGAGAAACCATTGATAATACAGCTCTCACTTTGCTGTTGGCCCAGATGTAAAACTTATGTCAATCTGTGATATTATAAGCCGAGTGTTCGGCCGAGTGACGGTAACACTGGCAGTCTGAATCTTGTAGTCTGTGTTTATGTCAATCACTTGACACTCATGTGTGTGTGTGTGTGTGTGTGTGTGTGTGTGTGGGGTGTGTGTGTGTGTGTGTAAGGGATATGAGGGTCAGGGGGGTCGAGGGAGGGATGGGGGGGTGTATTTGTATTTCTTTTTATCACAGCAGATTTCTCTGTGTGAAATTCGGGCTGCTCTCCCCAGGGAGAGCGCGTCGCTACACTACAGCACCACCCTGCGTGCAATTTTATTTGTTTTTCCGATCGAAGTGGATTTTTCTACAGAATTTTGCCAGGAACAACCCTTTTGTTGCCGTGGGTTCTTTTATGTGTGCTAAGTGCATGCTGCATATGGGACCTCGGTTTATCGTCTCATCCGAATGACTAGCGTCCAGACCACCACTCAAGGTCTAGTGGAGGGAGAGAAAACATCGGCGGCTGAGCCGTGATTCGAACCAGCGCGCTCAGATTCTCTCACTTCCTTGGTGGACGCGTTACCTCTAGGCCATCACTCCACTCCATCATCTTAGAATTAGATGAACAGACTATGAATAAATAAACAAATGTTTGGTGTCATATACTGTACCATGTCAAACTGATGCAAACTAGGCCTATCGGTTTGCTCTGCTTGGCCAAATTTCGCGCGGCTAACAGTGAAAAGACGAGCCGTCTTGCCTGGTCCGCTCTTAGCCAATCAGACCCCTCTAAAAGCTATAAGCGCTGAATCATTCCTTTGGCCAAGGCTCTCCACGCCATATTGTCAGGTTTACGCTCTGTCTCGTCTTACGCTTTTTTTTGGCTATTAAGCGTACTCACTTGGCCTTATTTTGCTGCATGTGGCTTGTGTTTCTTGTATTCTTACATTCTGTGTATTTGATTCGACTCGGGGGGGGGGGGCCTCGATTCATTCGTTTTTCTCTACCTCTAACTCCTCCTCCTTCTCCTATCCCTGTTGCCCAGGACTCCGAGCTGCAGTCATGGCAGGAGAAGGAGAACGAGTGGGGGGAGGAGGTGGAGGAGGACCTGTCGTGGGAGGCGGAGGAGGCGCTGCGGGACAAGCGTCGCTTGGAGAGGCAGCAGAGGGCCCTGGAGCAGCAGCGGAAGAAGCAGCAGCGGGAGTCGTCGCGCGGCTACAGGAAGGACTCGCACCACCTGGGCGTCAAGCTGTCGTGATGGTGGATTGGGACGGTTTTTTTGGGGGGGGCAAGGGGGGGAAGGTGTTGTGTGTGTGTGGGGGAGGACCTTGGGGGTGGGGGGTGGGGGTTGTGTTGCAGCAACAGCAGAAGAAACAGCAGCGGGAGTTGTCGCGCGGCTACAGGAAGGACTCTCACCACCTTGGGGTTCAAGCTGTCGTGATGGTGGATTGGGACGGTTTTTTTTTGGGAGGGGGGGGGGCACAGGGGGGGGGGGGGGGGGAGGTGTTGTGTGTGTGTGTGGAGGGTGAGAGGAGGGGGGGGTTGTGTTGCAGCAGAAGCAGAAGAAGCAGCAAGTAACAGTCGATTCGTGGTTTACAGGAAAGACTCTGAACACCTTGCCGTCAAGTTGTCGTGGTGATGGAGTGATGGTAGTTTGGGGGGGGGGGGTGCGGGGGGGGGGAGTGGGAATGTGTCGTTTACAGCAGGGAAGGGGAGTGGGAGCGGGGGGGGGGGGGGGTGAGGGGGTTGTAGCAGCAGAAGAAACAGCAGAGGAGTCATCGTTGCACGGCTACAGGAAGGACTCTCACTACCTTGGGGGTCAAGCTGTCGTGATGGTGGGTTTGACGGTGGTGGTGGTGGTGGTTGTGCGGGTGGAGGGTGTGGGGGGGGGGGGGTCTTGGGGGGGAGGGAGATATTGTGTGTGTGTAGAAGGGAGGGGAAGGGACGGTAATGGAGGTTCAGCAGCAGTGAAAGTCGTTGAATGTGAAGCTTCAGGAAAGACACCCACCGTCTGATCTTCAAGTCGTCGTGATGATGGCTTGGGATGGCTGGGGGAGGGAGGATTTCTTGCGCGTGTGTGTGTGTGTGTGTGTGTGTGTGTTGGCGGGAGGGGAGGCTGTGTAGCAGCAGAAGCAGCAGTGAGAGACGCGATGCATGTGGAGCTTCAAGAAAGACACCTTCCATCTGATCTTCAAGTCGTCGTTGATTGTGGATTGACTTTGGTGGTGGTTGTGAGGATGGAAGGGGGGGGGGGGGGGGAAGGTGTTGTGTGTGTGTGTGGGGGGGGGGCCAGGGGGGGGCGAGGGGAGTGAGCGGCGGAGGAGAGAGGAGGGGTGCGGGGGTGGGGGTGGGTGGGGGGGGGGAGGTCCTATAGCAGCGGAAGAAGAAGCAGCAGCGACAGTCAGTTTCAGTTTCAGTAGCTCAAGGAGGCGTCACTGTGTTCGGATAAATCCATATACGCTACACCACATCTGCCAAGCAGATGCCTGACCAGCAGCGTAACCCAACGGGCTTAGTCAGGCCTTGAGAAAAGAAAAAAAAAGATAAATACATTAAAAAAAAAAAGAACTACTACTAATAATAATAATATGTATAAGGCACAAAAACTTGATGAAGTCAACTATAAGCGTACAGAAATAATAATAAAATGGCTTGGGGGGTGGGGGGGGGGGGTAGGTGTTGTGGGGTGGGTGGGAGGGGAGGTTTTGTAGCAATAGAAGAAGCAGCACACAGAGAGTCAACGCACTGCTATGGGACTCTCAACACCTTAGGGTGATGGTGGATTGATGCTGGTGGTAGTTGGGTGGGTGGGGGGGGAGAAAGTGGTGTGTGTGGGCGGGAGGGGGAGGTTGTGTTGCGCAGTCAAAGAAACAGCAACAGTCGATACATGTGAAGCTTCAGGGAAAGACGCTTACCATCTGATCGTACAGTTGTCGTTGTGATAGTGGATTGAGGCTGGTGATTTGGGGGTGGGTGGGGGGGTGGAGGGGTTGTGTATGTGGGGTGAAGGGAGGTGGAGGGGGTGGTTGGTGAAAGAGGGGGGGGGAGGATCTTTTGCAGCAGAAGAAGCAGTAGTGACAGTCGACACACAGCTGCAGGAAAGACTGCCACCACTTGGGGGGGGGGGGGGGAGGTCACGTTGTCGTGATGATTGATTGAAGGTGGTGATTGTGGGGGGGGGGGGAGGAGGAGGAGGTGTGTGGTTGCGAGGGGAGGGGGCACTGGGGGGAGAGGAGAGTGGGGGGGGTGGGGGGGGGGGGAAGGTTGTGTAGCGGCAGAAGAAGAAGGAGCAGTCGATGCATTTGGAACTTGAGGACAGACACCTTCCATCTGATCTTCAAGTTGTCGTGATTGTGGATTGACTTTGGTGGTGGTTGTGAGGATGGAAGGGGGGGGGGAAGGTGTTGTGTGTGTGTGTGTGGGGGGGGGGGGTGCGAGGGGAGTGAGTGGCGGAGGAGAGAGGAGGGGTGCGGGGGTGGGGGTGGGTGGGGGGGGGGGGAGGTCCTATAGCAGCGGAAGAAGAAGCAGCAGCGACAGTCAGTTTCAGTTTCAGTAGCTCAAGGAGGCGTCACTGTGTTCGGATAAATCCATATACGCTACACCACATCTGCCAAGCAGATGCCTGACCAGCAGCGTAACCCAACGCGCTTAGTCAGGCCTTGAGAAAAGAAAAAAAAAGATAAATACATAAAAAAAAAGAAAGAACTACTACTACTAATAATAATATGTATAAGGCACAAAAACTTGATGAAGTCAACTATAAGCGTACAGAAATAATAATAAAATGGCTTGGGGGGCGTGGGGGGTAGGTGTTGTGGGGTGGGTGGGAGGGGAGGTTTTGTAGCAATAGAAGAAGCAGCAGAGAGAGAGTCAACGCACTGCTATGGGAAAGACTCTCACCACCTTAGGGTGATGGTGGATTGATGCTGGTGGTAGTTGGGTGGGGGGGGGGGGGAGAAAGTGGTGTGTGTGTGTGTGTGGGCGGGAGGAGGGAGGTTGTGTTGCTCAGTCGAAGAAACAGCAACAGTCCATACATGTGAAGCTTCAGGGAAAGACGCTTACCATCTGATCGTACAGTTGTCGTCGTGATAGTGAATTGAGGCTGGTGATTTGGGGGGGGGGGGGCGGGGGGGGGGGGACGGGGCGGGGGGGTTGGGGGGGGGACGGGGCGGGGGGGTTGGACGGGGCGGGGGGGTTGGGGGGGTTGTGCATGTGGGGTGAAGGGAGGGGGAGGGGGCGGTTGGTGAAAGAGAGTGAGGGGGGCAGGAGGATCTTTTGCAGCAGAAGAAGCAGTTGTGACAGTCGACGCACAGCTGCAGGAAAGACTGCCACCACTTAGGGGGGGGGTCACGTTGTCTTGATGATTGATTGAAGGTGGTGATTGTGGGGGGGTGGGGGGGGAGGAGGAGGAGGAGGTGTGTGGTTGCGAGGGGAGGGGGCACTGGGGGGAGAGGAGAGTCGGGGGGGGGGGGGGGGGGGAGGTTGTGTAGCGGCAGAAGAAGAAGGAGCAGTCGATGCATTTGGAACTTCAGGACAGACACCTTCCATCTGATCTTCAAGTTGTCGTGATTGTGGATTGACGGTGGTGGTTGAGGGGGAGGGGGGGGGGGAAGATGTTCTTTGTGTTGGAGGGGGTGGTTTGGGGAGGTTGTGTAGCAGCAGAAGAGGCAGCAGCGAGAACTCCCCCCCCCCCCCTCCCCCCCGTCACGTGGCTACAGGAAGGACCTTCACCACCCTGGGGGCCGAGCTGTCGTGATGATGAATTAATGGTGATGATGGTGATTGGGAGAGGGGGGTAAGGGGAAGGGAAGGTGTTGTCCGAGGGGGTGCGGAGGGGGGGGGGTGAGCAAGGAGAGGGGGCAGTTGAAGAGAGGGGGGGGGGGGGAAGGTTGTGTAGCAGCAGAAGCAGCAGCAGAGAGAGAGAAAGAGAGCGAGAGAGTTGTCATGAGTGGTCTGTATAATTTGTAACATTTTTCTTCCGTCTAAAGCGCACTGAGCTCTTAGAGAGAAAGGGCGCCGTTCAGATGTACAATATTATTATCATTATCACTAATTATTGTTGTTTTTGTTGTTTATTCTTGTTGTTATCATCCTCATAACAAGACAGGGGGAGCAATCCTGACTGCAGTTCCTGTCAGACAGAGCTGCATTTGTTTCACTTGGTCCAGAGACGTTTCAGGATAGCGCTTCGCATTGTTCTCAGAAAGAAGCGTGTGGTGTCATGAACGTGTAACTGTAACCCATTCAGCCTTGCGCCCGAGCAATGCACTGGTATCAAAATTTTGTTTCAGTAAAAAAGGTTTCCATGTTCCTTCATCCTCCCCCTTCCGTCGGGATGCCAGAGGTCAAATGTTACCAGCTTCTTCAGATTTCGTAGTAGTAATCATAAGCTGGAAATAGACACAGGGAGACACAAAGGCATACCACGAGAGTCACGGCTTTGTGAGGTTTGTAACATGTCTGTGATTGGTGATGAGTTTCATTTTATATAATGGAATGTCTCAATTATGATCAGTTACAAAATAGATATGTTCCTAAAAAAATATGTGTCTCCAAAATCGGTTTTTAATTTTTGTAATATGCTCAAAGGAGGCAAAAAAAGTCATTTTAGCTGTAAGTAAGACAATTTGCTTTGCAAATGTTGCCTAGCTACACTTTTGGAGTTGAAAGACATTTGTGTTTTCTCAACTTTTATGTGACATCGTTGTGTATTTGGAAATGTTTGTTCTGGGCATGAAAAGATTATTTTGCAGTAACCCTCCATACTCCAGTAGGAGTGAAAGGATAATTAAAACTTGAAACTTTCAGAACAAATAGTATCCCCCGCCTTCTGGAAATTCTGTGTTAGAAATTTCCTCTTTTCTATCACTCTCTTTCTTTCTGCCTTTTTTTTTTTCTTTCTTCACTGTTGTCTCCTTTTTCTGCCTTCCCAGTCCATTCCCCTGTTCTGTTTTTCAAGCAAGCCTTGACATTTTTGTTGGGTTTTTTTTGTTTTTTGTTTTTGCTCTTTTCCGCAGTCTGTGATGTACTATCTGTGCTGTTTTGCTCTGGTGATTGGGTAGTGAGATGTTGACACTGGGATGGGCACTAGCTGCCCATTCTGCAGTGTTATTTGCCTATATGGCCTTTTTTATGTATTTTTTGTTTTTTTTGTTTTTTTAAGTATTGTTTTTTCCTCTTTTTATGACTTTTTGTAATCTGGGGATGATAAATTAAGCGGAATGGCTGGCGTCCTCAGCATGGCCTAGTTTTATTTGCCACCAGGAGCTAAATGGTTGGGAGACTGTATCACGAACTGTGTTTTGTGGGTTTGCCTTAGTGGTTTTTTGACTCACTTGTGTAAACAAAGTGAGTCTGTGTTTTAACCCGGTGTTCGGTTGTCTGTGTCTGTGTGTGTGTGTCCGTGTGTCTGTGTGTGCGTGGTTAACTTTAACATTGACATTTTCTCTGCAAATACTTTGTCAGTTGACACCAAATTTGGCATAAGAATAGGAAAAATCCAGTTCTTTCCAGTCATCTTGTTTAAAACAATATTGCACCTCTGGGATGGGCACAAAAAAAATTTAAAAAAGAAGCCTAATTATATGCAAACTGCATTTACTGTTATATTTATATTTTTTGTATTCTCTAAACTTGGCACTTTGACTTCTTATTCTGACACAACAACAAGAGGAGTCATTATTATCATTTTTTTTTGTTCAAACAGGAACTTCTTTTGCTAAGCATGGAAGTTTTATTTATTTTGCAAACGTTTTGGTGCAGATAGTAAAAAGAGGGAAATTACTCTGTAATTAATGCTAGGGGACTTAATTCGCTTTAAACTGATCTTTCTCATCTTAAACATTACATTTTGAAATTATACACAATACATGAAAAGCTTGGATTTTTTTTTTTTTCAGTGTATCACAAGTGAGTCTTGAAGGCCTTGCCTCTCTTGTTTTGTAGATGTGGACAGGTTTGTGTTGACGTGGTTGAGCGTTTGTGTGGTTTGACGGACCTGATATGGCCCTGTGCCGTCGGATGGACTATGAGCAACAAAGAATCCACTGTTCCTGCACTTGCAAAAAAAAACTGCTAGTAAAGGGAACTAACTCCTGCAGCATTTCCTGTTGTGTCAAATGGGAAGGAAAAAGCGGTGTTTTTTTGTTGTTGTTTTTTTTTGTGGGGTTTTTTTTTTTTAGAAATCAGTGGATGCGTAAAATTTCTGCAAATGAGCAGGATAGTCTCAGCATCCTTGGAAGACTCTTTCCCACTTTTTTTGTTTGTTTTTTTTGTTCGTTCTCTCTCTCTTTTCTTTTTCTTTCTTTTTTGTTTTGTTTGTTTCTTTTTGTTCCTTCCATCATCATTTTTCTCCTTTCTGTTGTCTTTTCTTTCTTTCTTTTTTTTCTTCTCTCATCTCTCTCTCTCTCTCTCTCTCTCTCTCTCTCTCTCTCTCTCTCTTTCTTTCTTTCTTCCCCCTGTAATCTGTCTTCTTACCATTGTCATGCTCAAACATTGAGGAAAAAGCGGTTTTTGTCAGCTTATTTATCTCCGTGTTTTTTTGTGTGTTTTTTTTGTTTTTTTTTATCAAAGCCAATATGGAGGCAAGCTTGTTGAGGCTGTGAACTTTCCCAGGGTTGGAGGGGATTAACCCTTTCACCGCCAAGCTCGCATTTATGCACAGGCGTGGTAGAGGACCCATGTCACTGAAAGGTGACCATTCATTGGTCTGTTATCCGTGAACCTACTGCTCTTACCGTTCGGTGGTAGGATAGGCCATATTTTCTATACATCGCAGGGGGAATCTCCAGCTATTCATAGCCACTGTCTTTTCTGTGTTTATATACCACAAGGGAATTTTGTACTCTAAATTGACTGGCGGTGAAATGGTGAAGGTGTTGTGTGGTCTTCAGTCATCAGATTTGAGTTGTTGTTGTTGTTGAAGGTTGAAATGGCGAGGTTCATTGTTAAAAAAATGATTGTGATATTGAAGACAGTTTGTGTGATGAACTTTAATTAATCAAGATCTGCCGTTGAAGTAACTAACCTTGTCTAAGGGAGAAGGTTTCAGATCTTTTCTGAAATGTTTGTTTTTCATTTGTTGATTTTGAGCTGAGCTGAGCTTAATTTGGCTTCGTTGCTTGGTATTGAATTGTTTTTGGTTGTGTTCTCAAGAGAAAGAGTAATGATGTGTGTGTGTGTGTGTGTGTGTGTGTGTGTGTGTTGTATCCTGTGGAGAAGGATCAACCTGCAGAAATGATAAGACATGAAATTGATTTTGAAAGACGCAGAATAGGCCCAGAAATTACGGTAGTGACTGTACTTCACAGCTGTACCATACTGATGTTGTTTCATCAAGATTCAGGATTCACAGGGTTTAAGACGAGAGAGATGGGGTGCCACAGTGTATTACTTTTTTTTTTTTTTTTTTGCTGCCCCATCATCTGCACCGTTTCAGTGGCATTACTCCCACGCCGCTCATTTAGATTCCCCCATACACAGCCACACCCGGGTTCGTCCGTCGCAGTTCCAGCGTTGGCAGTCCACAGGGAACCATCAATGTTAGGTCGCCAGGAGGCCACACACCAGAGGAGACCCTGCACTGCTGCTGAGTCACTTCGGTGGTGTATTACTTTCGGCGTTGTTAGGCCCAACACTCGGCTTATATCACAGATTGACATAGGTTTACATTTTGGGCCAACAGCAAAGTGAGAACTGTATTATCAGTGGTTTCTCCAGTCAATGGGAAACCATTTACAGCTTGGTCTTTTGTGAGGGACTATGACTCTCAAACTAGGAGGCAAAACTGCACTGCCTCTTAGTGCTGCAGCCTTGTGGGCTAGCTGGCCTTTGGGAACCATCCCAACGCCGACTGTCCTAAAAACCCTCTTGGCCGAGAGAGTGGGGATGTAACTTGGGCAAGACACTCTCCACAATAATCAGATTCTAGCCCAAATAGTCGGAACAGCAGTTGCCTCCTCTGCTGTTCAGATGGTCATAGTCAGACACGACTGACTGTCATACATATCATACTTTCGGTGTGTGAGGAGTGAAATGGTTTGTTCCTGAAAAGACCCCAAAGGCAGGGATGTACACGTGTGACACAATGAACATTTTCAGATATCTGAAATGTTGATAGATTTGATTTTTTTTTTTTTTTTTTTTTAAGCGACATTGTCCTAGTTTATCAATGAAAATTGTTGATGCACTTTGAAAGCTGTATGTCTCTTAATTTTTCTTGAAAGCTCAGGTGCAAAAACGACTCTGAAAATTTCAACCACATTTTCATTTGCTTGGTGCCGTCAGCGAAGTTAAGGAGAAAAGATTGATTGATTGATTGATATGGATACTTATGTAGCGCCTATCCTCGGTCGGAGACCAAGCTCTAAGCGCTTTACAAACACGGGGTCATTTACACAACAGGCTGCCTACCTGGGTAGAGCCGACTGACGGCTGCCATTGGGCGCTCATCATTCGTTTCCTGTGTCATTCAATCAGATTTCAGGCACGCACACATACACACTCAGACAAACATATAACATTTTACGTGTATGACCGTTTTATTTACCTCGCCCTGTAGGCAGCCATACTCCGTTTTCGGGGATGTGCATGCTGGGTATGTTCTTGTTTCCATAACCCACCGAACGCTGACATGGATTACAGGATCTTTAACGTGCGTATTTGATCTTCTGCGTGCGTATACACACGAAGGGGTTTCAGGCACTGGCAGGTCTGCACATATGTTGACCTGGGAGACCTGTATACAGTGATTTGTCTGAGATCATTCTTTTATCTTTAATTCTGCAGTGCTGGGCGTACCATGATAAAACGTACTTCATTTTCTTTTGATTTTTTTTTTTTCAGTGTTTATTGGTTTGTTTCTTTTTTCTTTTTTTCTTTTTTTTTTTCCAGAATAGATACAAGGAACCACAATGTATTTAACTGTCTGAGAATAATGGAAATAGTTATCAGACACTAGACACTACAAGGTTGTGTGTGTGTGTGTGTGTGTGTGTGTGTGCATCTGAGAGAGGGGGAGAGAGAGAGAGAAAAAATGCTTGTGTGGGTACTGGCGAGTGTGTTTGTGCATGTGGATGGATGGATGGAGTGATGGGTGAGTGTGTGCGCTTGCATGCTTTTTTTTTTTGTTGTTGTCAATATGCTTTGGGGTTGGGCTTTTTTTTTTTTTTTTTTTTTTTGGTTGCTGTTGCTAACATGGAAGGGATTTTTTTTTCTTCTGTATTTCCTGGTGGAAAGTGAAATGGTCCAGACAGTGTTAGATGTTTGTGACTTTGTCAGTTGTCATCTCTCTCTTTCTCTCTCTCTCTCTCTCTCTGTCTCTCTTTCTCTCTCTCTCTATATATATATGTATGTATGTATAAGTATATATATATATAGTAAAGTTCTTGTGTATATGTGCCTGTGTGTGTACATGCGTTTGAGTACAGGTGTGTCTGTCTGTATGTGGGTGTGTCTTTGTGTCTGTCATTGTGTGTGTGAATGTGTTGTAGTAGTATTTCTGTGCATGTGTGTGTCCGACATTGTGTGCCTGTGCATGTGTGCGTCTGAGTCTGTATGTGTATGTATATATATATATCAATTTATGTGTGTGTGTGTTTATGTGTCTACGTTTGAGTGCCGACAACAAAAACAAAAATCACTGGGTTGAGTGAGAATACTACCTACTTTGTTCTTTCTGTGACACATGTGAC
>NC_134908.1:19796003-19806003 GCF_041734735.1 Babylonia areolata
CCTGGGAGATCGGAAAAATCTCCACCCTTTACCCACCAGGCGCTACGGAGATTCGAACCCGGGACCCTCAGATTGAAAGCCCAACGCTTTAACCACTCGGCTATTGCGCCCGTCGACATGGGGGAGAGACCGAGAGGCAGGCAGAGAGAGAGAGAGAGAGACAGACTGAGACACGGGGGAGAGACAGAGAGAGTCAGTCAGACAGGCAGGCAGAGAGAGAGAGAGAGAGAGAGAGAGAGAGAGAGACACAGACAGAGAGGCAGAGAAAGGGAGAAATTGAAAAGAAAAGAAGAAAAACAAAGAAAACCACACTAGCAGGAATATCTTGGATTACGTGTTTTATTTACACAATCTGATTCACACAACTCAAACTCCGTCTACAGGCAGCATGGTGTCATTATTCTGTACACAACAGATCATATTCTGCAGACAGCAACGTGTCATTATTCTGTACATAACAGATCATAGTCTTCAAACGGTGCTTACAACTTCTAAAATTAATCGAGGGGGGTGGGTGAGGGGGCGGGGGTGTACAAAAACAAAAAGGAAAGAAAGAGTATAATGAAAAAATATCAGAGAGAGAACGAGAGGAATATATATATATATATATATATATATATATATATATATATATATATATACAGAGAGAGAGAGAGAGGTGAAGGGGAAAGGAATGAAAGAAAAAGTAAAGAAGAAAGGGAAAGCGAACAAACACTTTTAGAAAAGAATGAATGAAAAACAAAAACAAAACAAAACAAACAAAAAAAACCCCACAAAGAAACAAAGGCATAATACATAAAGACAAAACTGGGTGAAAAAAAAACCAACAAAAAATAAACAACAAAAAAACCCAATGATAATGACAATTATTTTTATATTTTTTTGTAATAAAGTAAGATATTTTTTAAATGGAAACAAAACAGCAGCCAAATGTTAAAAAAAAAAAAAAAAAAAAATGACATAGACAATAAAATCTTTTTAAAGTGTCCCATCCAAACTCCGTCTACAATAACTCCTGTATAACTCTAACTTATCTCACGAAACACACAGAGGCTGGAAACATTATTATTTAAAAAAAAAAAAAAAAAAAAAAAAAAAAAATATATATATATATATATATATATATAAAAGGGATAAGAAAACAAAAAAATGGAAAAAATAAAACACAAACTGACAAACAAAACCAATCAACAAACAAATAGAATCAATTCTCCGTCTACAGCAGAAAAGAAAATGATGTAATGAAATCGCCAGGAACAACCCCCACCCCCCCAAAAAAGAACAAACACAAAAAACAAAAACAAAACAAAACCCCACATATATGTGGTGATGATACATAAAAAAAAAAAATAATAAAAAAGGGAAGGATCAAGTGAAAAAAAAAAAAAAAAATCAAAATGTACATCATCACAATTTCAGCAGAAAATACATACATATAAACAGCTATGCTAATTTCTCATCGACGATAAGCAAAATCAAACAGCAATTCCTTTTAGCAGTTCTAAAAAATTTTCGTGTGTTACTTACTACACGTATACATTTCTTGCATAGCGGCTACATGTCATTATCACAAAAGAGCAGCGCCGGTTTTATGGAGAGAAAAAAACAAAAAACAAACAAACAAAAAAAACAAACAACAGTCTATTTCTATTTCAATTTGAACGTGAAAAAGAAAAAAGAGAAAAAAACATCAAATATGTAATTATAAAGTGGTGTGTAATTATAACAGTCTGTGAAAATGAAAGGCAACAGACGCTCAAACACAGACACACGCACACACACACACACGCACACACACACACACACACGCACAGTGCCTGCCTGTGCCTCTAAACGTACCAGGACTTTCAAACTAAGGCAGGAGTGGTTCTTGGAAGTAAAATAAAACTCGAAAGAAAAAAAAAAGAATATAATATCAAAACAAAAAAAACAACAAAACAACAAAAAAAAAAGAAAGAAAAAAAAGAAAAAAAAAAAGAGAACAACTTGGTCAAACTTGTGGGATTTCTCTGTTCCGTGATTTCTTTTTGTGTCTGTCAGGACAACAAGAAAACTGAAACTTTTATGAATTTTTTTAAAGAAATAATTCACAACACTGTTACAAATTGATACTTCTTTACTGTATACCCCCCCCCCCCATCCCCCACCTCCCTCCCTACTCCACCTCCACAGTGACACTGGTATTAAAAAGACTGGGGCAGAAAAGTCTGTATAATTATGAACTTTACGCCGGGATAGTGGATACAGTTCTGATTTTGGTGTAGATCCCGTAACTTGGAGACACAGTTAGATCACAGTTTGAAGACGCATGTTGTGAACATCTTCCAACATAGTTCTTCAACAAGACCACCACCACCAAAAAAAAAAAAAAAAAAAAAAAAAAAAAAAAAATTATATATATATATACGTATGTACATCTATCAGTGTTTATTTCAGTGTGAAGGATGAACAGTTTTTCATCTGCAGTCTTGTGAAAAGAAAACAAAAACTAAAGAACAGAGGAAACAGAAGTAAAAAATCGGATTCTTACTTTTTGGTTTCTTTAGTTCAAATGTTCTGTAAACAGTTTTTCGTGTGAAGGATAAGAAAAAGTTTATCATCCACAGCCTATTAACAAAACAACAACAACAACAAAAACGAACAAAGAAACAGGAATTAAAAATTGGATATTTACTTTTTGGTTTCTTTAATTCAAATGTTCTGTAAACAGTTTTTCGTGTGAAGGATAAGAAAAAAAGTTTATCATATGCAGCCTATTAACAAAACAACAACAACAACAAAAACGAAACCAAGAAACAGGAAGTAAAACTTGGATATTTACTTTTTGGTTTATTTAGTTCAATTTTTTTTTGTTAATGTTCTGCAGACACTTGATTGTGTGAAGGATCAGAAAAAACTTTATCATCCGCAGCCAAGTGAGTGAAACAAAACCAAAAAAAAAAACAAAAAAAAACCAAAAAAACAACGAAACAAACAGGTAGAAAAATTGGATTTTGGGGAGGGATGCCGAGGAGGGATGCCGAGGGAGGGGGGGGGGGGGGGGGGGGGTATTTGGCTCAAATGTTCTGTAAACGCTCTATAGTGTGAAGGAGAAGAAACAGTTTATCATTCACAGCCTGTTGAAAAAAAAGAAAAGAAAAAAAGACGAACAAAGAAACAGGAAGGAAAAAAAAAATGTGGATATTTACGTTCGGTTTTATCTACTTCAACTGCTCTGTACACAGTTTTTCTGTGTGAAGGATGAATAATTCTATCATCCCACAACCTTGGGGGGGGGGGGGGGAAAAAACAAACAAACAAAAAACAAAAAAAAAAACCCCAAAAGAACACGGGAAGCAGAGGTAAAAATTAAGATATCTACTTTTTTTTTGTGTTTTATTCAGTTCAAATGTACCAGAAACACCTACTCCAGTTTTCAATGTGAAGGGTGAAAAGCTTATCATCCGCAAACCTTGTGATAAGAAACGAGAAGGGAACAAACAAGTACAAAAGGCAAAAAAAAACCCCAAAAAAACAAGAAATAAAAAACCACAACGACATGCAGTCTTCTCTCTAGTTTCTGCTCTTCAAGTGCACTGTCACCAGCCAGCCACAGTTCAGCACGAGAGGTGAAGAGTGTATCCCCCCCCCCCCCCCCCCCCCCCCCACAGCTAACCCTGAACGATGTCAACAACACACGGCGCGCCGTGCTGGTTCAAGGACTTCCAAATGGCCCAGCCAGCCACGTGACCTCCTTATCACACGACACAGATCATCAGTCCCAACATCTCCTGTTTTCAGGTTGTGCACGTTACACGTTGAACCTTCGAAGGACGGCGGGCGCAATAGCCGAGTGGTTAAAGCGTTGGACTTTCGATCTGGAGGGTCCCGGATTCGAATCTCGGTAGCGGCACCTGCTGGGTACAGGGTGGGGAACTTTCCGATATCCCACGTCAACATATGTGCAGACCTAGTGACTCAACCCCCTTCGCGTGTACACGCAAGCAGAAGACGTTAACCCTTTCACCGCCAGTGAATTTGGAGTGCAAAATTCACTTGTGCTATGAACACAGAAAATATGGCGTCTAAGAATAGCTCGGGATTACCCCTGTGATGTGTAGAAAATATGGCCTATCCTTTCACCGAACATTAACAGCAGTAGGTTCATGGATAACAGACCCATGATCTGGTCACCTTCATGTGACATGGGTCCTCTACCTAGCTTGTGCACAAATGCGAGTTTGGCGGCGAAAGGGTTAAAGATCCTGTACTCCATGTCAGCGTTCGGTGGGTAATGGAAACAAGAACATACCCAGCATACACACCCCCCGAAAACGGAGTAGGGCTGCCTACATGGCGGGGGTAAAAAAACAAAACAAAAAAAACAAAACGGTCATACACGTAAAAACCCGCTCGTGTACATACGAGTGAACGTGGGAGTTGCAGCCCACGAATTAAGGAGAAGAAGAAGAACGTCAAAGACCAAAAGTTCTGTTGTTGTTTTTTGTTGTTGTTGTTTTGTTGTTGTTGTTGGGTTTTTTTGTTGTTTTTTTGTTTTTTGTTGTTGTTTTTTGTTGTTGTTGTTGGGTTTTTGTTGTTGTTTTGTTGTTGTTGTTGTTTTTCTAAACAGCTATCGGGGCAGTGAATTCATACCCCCCATCCCCCACCCCCCAAAAAAAACCCCACCCACCTGTCTAAGGCAGGCGGGGCCCAATCCTCTCCTTCCGTCGTTTGAATCTCCCCCTATCCGAAACCAGGCCATAGCCAGTTTCAGTTTCAGTAGCTCAAGGAGGCGTCACTGCGTTCGGACAAATCCATATACGCTACACCACATCTCGAACCCTGATCACTGGTGAACACTGGGTCACAAGTCCAACATCCTGAATCAAATCTGCCTTGGCGGCTCCTCTCATAATAAGGTATGCTCCTAAAACACCACATTTATTTGCTTATTTATCATCATTGTTGTCTTATTTATTTATTTGTTTATTTATTTATTTATTATTATTTTATTATTATTATTATTATTACTACTACCTTTTCCTATATTATAATTATCATTTATTTATTTATTTATTTAAGCTGATCTATTATTTATTCACCTTTTTTTTCTTTTTTTTTTCTCAAGGCCTGACTAAGCGCGTTGGGTTACGCTGCTGGTCAGGCATCTGCTTGGCAGATGTGGTGTAGCGTATATGGTTTTGTCCGAACGCAGTGACGCCTCCTTGAGCTACTGAAACTGAAACCTAAAACACCGTTGGCTTGAATTCGACCCAAACTGGATATATATATATGTATACTTGGTGAAAAAATGATACCCCCGAAAGCTGTTTGACAAAACCAGTCACATCTTGTCCAATATCAGACATCTTAAACAAGGCACCGAACACACAGAAGCTGAAGACTTGGAATTACCAGTCGCGTATAAACAACAACAACAAAATCAATTTTGTGAGTAGCAAAATCTGTGTGAGTGTTTAAAACATAGCCGACTGTTTAAAGTTATCATACTCATCTTGGTAGCCATTGAGAAACATTTCAAATCATAAAATCATCCAGAAAACTATGGAACATTTGGAGCTGTTGTTTAGAAAATGACTGGATTACCGAAGGGGGTTTCGCAAACCTGGGAAATACCGAGAAAAAAAAATGCCTGTTGAAAAAAAGAAAGAAGAAAAAACAACAACAACAACAAAAAACAACAGAAACCCGTTAACTGCTCTAAATATGGTTGATTATTCAGAATTATCTGTCATGTCAGCACATTAACACTGAACACATCTCTCAAACAGCACTCACATTCAGAAAACAAAACACGGCTGAACACAGAGAACACATCAACAAAAAGTACAAGCAGTTGTAGTTTGCATTAGAAGTACAAGTCAAGCAAAAAACAAAAACAAACGTAGATTGGAAACAAGCATGTAGAAGACAAAGTGGTTTATACATGTATAAATATATATATATATATGATACAGTCCGTCTAAAGGTACTTAACGAAAAGAATTCAAATCGAGCGTGTACTCACTACACATACATATGTGTACATTTTCCACGCGCGCGTGCGTGTATTAGCGTGGATTAAAAAAAAAGAAAGTTGGAATGAAGCAAGAAAAGTGGTATATGAGCAATCTTTTTAGTTTGTTTGTTTCTTGTATATCTTGATATATATCTTTTCAACATTTCTTTACTTTTTTTGTTTGTTTTTGTCAGATAAACAACGTGCTTTATCTGAGCGGCAAAGAAAATTAAAAAAAAATCCACCCACGTGTGATTAATACTTCATTTCTTCTTCTTCTTCATGATGACATACATGAAACAGATATATGAAAACAATGGCAAAGTGTACAGTCATGTTTTTGGGTTTTTTTTCGTTTGGAAGTTTGCACCCGGACATAAAAAAAAAATAAAAAAAAATTCTGGCTTTCTTTTTTTAACATAAGCTGCTGAAAACGGCAGTCTATACACAATACATCAGCTGGACTTTTTGTGCAATGAACGTTTGGACACCACACACTAAACAGTCAATTGATGAAATTGTATGTGCAAACATCATTTACATCCCAGTGCAATTCTTAAAGCCCGCCACCATAGATATCTAACGATAAGGAAACGAAGAAATACCTCTAAAACATGTTAAAAAAAAAATCGATAATTATTTTCTATCCTAAAGTACATTCCGAACTGAACTATTCACCTTCCTTTGTATTTTTTTTCTTTGTGATTGTCTTTTTCTTCAGTGATTGTCTTTTCCTCACCCTGACTTTCTTTCTCTTTCCCTCTTTCCCACTCTCTTTCCCCCCTCTTCCTTTGCACGCCCAATATCGCAACACTGCTACGAAAAACTTTGCAGTCAAAATACAACGTAAAAATAAAACAAAATAAAATTGATTTTTTTTTTAAACCGCAATTTTCACGATTTTCTTTCATCAGCGAATGGGTCAAGTCCATTATTGCATAAAGGAGGACCGGGTTGTCGAGCTGTTTGTGTTGGTTCACGTCGGACGAGTCCATTGTGTTCTCTGAGGGGGGTGGGGGTGGTCAGAGTCCACAGGGTTAGTTGTTCTCCTGCTGAACCGGTTTGGGATCCCTGCCCTGCAATCATAGCAATGATGATGATGATGTGAACCGGTTTGGGATCCCTGCCCTGCAATCATAGCAATGATGATGATGGTGTGAACCCGTTTGGGATCCCTGCCCTGCGATCATAGCAATGATGATGATGGTGTGAACCGGTTTGGGATCCCTGCCCTGCGATCATAGCAATGATGGTGTGAACCGGTTTGGGATCTCTGCCCTGCAATCATAGCAATGATGATGATGGTTTGAACCGGTTTGGGATCCCTGCCCTGCAATCACAGCAATGATGATGATGGCGTGAACCGGTTTGGGATCCCTGCCCTGCAATCATAGCAATGATGATGATGGTGTGAACCAGTTTGGGATCCCTGCCCTGCAATCATAGCAATGATGATGATGGTGTGAACCGGTTTGGGATCCCTGCCCTGCAATCATAGCAATGATGATGATGGTTTGAACCGGTTTGGGATCCCTGCCCTGCAATCATAGCAATGATGATGGTGTGAACCGGTTTGGGATTGGATCCCTGCCCTGCAATCATAGCAATGATGATGATGGTGTGAACCGGTTTGGGATCCCTGCCCTGCAATCATAGCAATGATGATGGTGATGGTGTGAACCGGTTTGGGATCCCTGCCCTGCAATCATAGCAATGATGATGATGGTGTGAACCGGTTTGGGATCCCTGCCCTGCAATCATAGCAATGATGATGGTGATGGTGTGAACCGGTTTGGGATCCCTGCCCTGCAATCATAGCAATGATGATGATGATAGTGTGAACCGGTTTGGGATCCCTGCCCTGCAATCATAGCAATGATGATGATGATAGTGTGAACCGGTTTGGGATCCCTGCCCTGCAATCATAGCAATGATGATGGTGATGGTGTGAACCGGTTTGGGATCCCTGCCCTGCAATCATAGCAATGATGATGATGGTGTGAACCGGTTTGGGATCCCTGCCCTGCAATCATAGCAATGATGATGATGGTGTGAACCGGTTTGGGATCCCTGCCCTGCAATCATAGCAATGATGATGGTGTGAACCGGTTTGGGATCCCTGCCCTGCGATCATAGCAATGATGATGGTCATGATGATGATGATGATAGTAACATAATAACAACAGTAATGATGATGATGATGATGATGATGATGATGATGAAGATAGTGGACAGCAGCCCCTATTTTCACGCACACAAATCTGTCGTGATCTCCCCCCCCCCCCCCCCCCCCCCCCAACCCCCACCCTCTCCCCGCCAAAAAAAAAAAAAAGAAAAAAAAAGTAATACAATACAGAACACTGTGCAATGCAATGCTCTGCAATACAATATAATGCAATCCAATGCAATACAGTACTTCTCCGTAAAACATTCGCATGTTTCGTGGCATTAAACCCGTAAACTGAGCTGGCGGAATCGCACATGGCACGTTTTTTATTTATTTTATTAATTTTTTTTTTCTTCTTCTTCTTCTTTTTTTTTTTTTTTTAAACCGTCCGACCGACAGTGAGAACTACTTAATTTGTAATTCTATTTGCGAAGTTTATGTGTAAGTACTACTGTGGTCATTGACACGGAAATGTTGCACCACTGATAGGGTATTACGTGTATGTACGTAAGAGCGCTCTGTCCTCTTCTCTCTCTCTCTCTCTCTTATTCTTTTATTTTTTTTATTTTTAAGTTGATCACGTTCGTAGTCTGTATTGCTTCGTTCTCAGTCTTCTTTTATCTTTATTATCATCGTTAAGATTATCTTCTTTTTTCTTTCTTTCTTTCTTTCTTTCTTTCTTTCTTTGTTGTATCACTTTCTTCCCCCTTCTTGTTTTGTCCTTTTGTGACGTTCGTAGTTCTCCGTTAGTTTCTTTGTCACGTTCGCATTCCGTATTGATTTCTTTCTTCGTTTTTGGATTTTACTCTCTCTCTCTCTCGCACATGCCCACCCGCACGCATGTACACACAGACACACACACACACAGACACAGAGGCATGGCTTTACTTTTTACATAACCGTTACTCAGTTTGCGTCACGCTGTAAGATGAACACAACAGATACGACGGTCCCGCGTGACTCACGTGTGATATAGCTGTCAACATGCATTTTATGACAGGACTGGAGAAAAATGTGTTTATTCCCACACATCAATAACCTTACCAAAAAAAAAAAAAATAATAAATATATATATATATATATACAGAGAGAGAGAGAGAGAGAGAGAGAGAGAGAAAGAGAGAGAGAGGGAGAGAGAAGAAGAAGAAGAAGAAGAAGAAGAAGAAGAAAGAAAAACAAACACCAATATTATATCCATCTCCAAGATTATATCAATCTCCACGGCGGCTCAAGGAAAAAGGAGGGGGGGGAAAAAAAGAAGGAAAAAAAAGGGGGGAAACAATGTATGTCTGCAATGACTGTCGCTTATATGCAGTTGGAAAATGTGTATTTTTAACATAATTGCAATTGTGTAGCGTCCACCAGCCGTCAAACGAAACAAATGTATTTAATCACATTCCTGAGCACGATATAAGCTATTAGCTTGTTGTTGCTCCGCTGTCTATCTGTACATGTTGTGACATATTTACTGAATAAAATTTTGTTTAAATCAAAAACAAACACATCAATCTGTCAAATATTCCAATTTTTTCCGAACGATCACGTTCCTTCCTCAAGGGATAAGTTGTTTACGTGTTACCAGGGTCACTCTTACGCAGCTATTATGACGCAAGCACGCCATGACGTACATGTTGTGATGCAATTTCACTATGCCAAACACACACACACACACACACACACACACACACGAGACAGAGCATTCACCTACCCAACACCCATCAATCCCCAAACCCCCTCCTCCCCACACCCCACACCCATCCCCACACTGAGAAAACATTTTTGTGGAGGTTCCTCAGTATATGCCTACATAGTACACACACACACACACACACACA
>NC_134908.1:19811003-19813503 GCF_041734735.1 Babylonia areolata
TTCGTGAATGTATGCGATGCGTGGGGTACGACTTTTCAAATGTCGTCACTACCTTCTGTGTACTTTTCAACGGCGTGTTGGATTTTGCTGAACAAATGCTGGCTAGTTTGTTGAGGAAGAAGTCCAGATACAGTGTGGAGACTGACATCGTGACCTGAAAGCTGTGTCTGATCTGAGAGGTGACAGCCCTTCACTGACATCCTGACCTGAAAGCTGTGTCTGATCTGAGAGGTGACAGCCTTTCACTGACATTCTCACCTGTAAGCTCTGTCCTATCTCAGTGAGGTGATAGCCGTTCACTGACATCCTGACCTGTAAGCTGTGTCTGATCTCAGTGAGGTGACAGCCTTTCACTGACATCCTGACCTGTAAGCTGTGTCTGATCTCAGTGAGGTGACAACCTTTCATTGACATCCTGACCTGTAAGCTGTGTCTGATCTCAGTGAGGTGACAGCCTTTCACTGACATCCTGACCTGTGAGCTCTCTCTGATCTCAGTGAGGTGACATCCTGACCTGTAAGCTTTGTCTTATTTCAGTGAGGTGACAGCCCTTCACTGACATCCTGACCTGTAAGCTGTGTCTGATCTCAGTGAGGTGACAGCCTTTCACTGACATCCTGACCTGTAAGCTCTGTCCTATCTCAGTGAGGTGACATCCCTTCACTGACATCCTGGCCTGTAAGCTTTGTCTTATTTCAGTGAGGCCCTTCACGGACATCCTGACCTGTAAGCTGTGTCTGATCTCAGTGAGGTGACAGCCTTTCACTGACATCCTGACCTGTAAGCTCTGTCTTATCTCAGTGAGGTGACATCCCTTCACTGACATCCTGGCCTGTAAGCTTTGTCTTATTTCAGTGAGGTGACAGCCCTTCACTGACATCCTGACCTGTAAGCTTTGTCTTATTTCAGTGAGGTGACAGCCTTTCACTGACATCCTGACCTGTAAGCTCTGTCTGATCTCAGTGAGGTGACATCCCTTCATTGACATCCTGGCCTGTAAGCTTTGTCTTATTTCAGTGAGGTGACAGCCCTTCACTGACATCCTGACCTGTAAGCTTTGTCTTATTTCAGTGAGGTGACAGCCTTCACTGACATCCTGGCCTGTAAGCTATGTCTTATTTCAGTGAGGTGACAGCCCTTCACTGACATCCTGACCTGTAAGCTGTGTCTGATCTCAGAGAGGTGACAGCCTTTCACTGACATCCTGACCTGTAAGCTGTGTCTGATCTCAGTGAGGTGACAGCCTTTCACTGACATCCTGACCTGTAAGCTGTGTCTGATCACAGTGAGGTGACAGCCTTTCACTTACATCCTGACCTGTAAGCTGTGTCTGATCTCAGTGAGGTGACAGCCCTTCACTGACATCCTGACCTGTAAGCTGTGTCTGATCTCAGCGAGGTGACAGCCTTTCACTGACATCCTGACCTGTGAGCTCTCTCTGATCTCAGTGAGGTGACAGCCTTTCCGTTTGAGTTTCCCCAAGGAGGGTTCACTGTGTTCGGACAAATCCATGTACGCCACACCACATCTCCTAGGCAGATGCATCAACCAGCAGCTTAACCCAACGCGCTAGTCTAATAATAATAATGATAATAATAATAATGGTATTGATACAGCGCTGAATCTTGAGCAGAGACAAATCAAAGCGCTTTCGCACCAATCATTCACACGCACGCATAACTCAAAGACTGGAGAAACTGAAGACAAGGGAGAGGCAGGGAAGGGAGGCTATTTTGGGAAGAGGTGGGTTTTGAGGCCAGACTTGAAAGAGCTAGAGTGTGGAGACTTGACGAAGCGAAAGAGGAAGTTCATTCCAATTCCCAGGCCTTGAGTGCCTGCATATATATATATATATATATATATATATATATATATATATATATATATATATATATATATATATATATATATTTGCAACTACCAGAATGGATTTCTACGAAAAGTTCACCATAGGCCAACACTTTTGCTGCCATGGGTTCTTTTTTTGGTGCGCCAAGTGCGTGCTACAAGTGTTCCTCGACTTGTCATCTCACCTGAATGACTGGACGCCCAGTTTGATTTTCCAGCCTGTGTTAGCAGATAAACGCCTTAACCACTCAGCCCTTCAGTGAGGAGCATACCAGTCAGCAACAGTCAAAGGGTTAAAGGCTGTCAGTACAGCAAGGATTGCAGGCTGTAGTGCAACCTTTCCCTGCCTGGGAGGTTTGGGAAGATAGATAGATAGATAGACAGGTAGGTAGATAGATAAACAGACAGATAAATAGATAGACAAACAGATAGGTAGACAGATAGGTAGACAGACAGATAGACAGACAGGCAGATAGATAGATAGGCAATAGATATATAGGTACATAGGGCAATAGATAGATAGATAGCAAATAGATAGATACATAGTGCAATAGACAGATACATAGATAGATAGATATGGCAACAGATAGATACATAGGGCATTGGATAGGCAGATAAATTGATAGATAGATTGGGGGGAGGGGCGAGGGGT
>NC_134908.1:19823503-19838503 GCF_041734735.1 Babylonia areolata
CATACGTAGCCACACAGAAAAGTAGGCCTCTGTGCATACACACACAATACGCAGGCATGCATTCAAATCTCACAGACACGTGTATACAGGCCTACACACATACAGACACACACACATAGACACACACACACACACATATATACGTGTGTGTGTGTGTGTGTGTGTGCGTGTGTGTGTTGCTGTTGTTGTTATATACATACATACATACCTACATACATGAAGGTCGCAGGACTGTGGCATCTGTTTTTTTTACAAGGTCCAAAAGATTTTTTTTTTAGCGAGATTAAAATGGTTTTATATTGTTGTTGTTGTTGTTGTCGTTGTTGGGATGTGTGTGTGTGTGTGTGTGTGTGTGTGTGTGTGTGTGTGTGTGTGTGAACTGGCCGAACTGCCGCAGCCTTGAAAAAACGAAACAGTATACAACTTTTAAAAGGTAGTAAAAATGTCTTTTTTATAAAGGGCATAAAAATGGCGAAACCTATTGTTCGTTTGACTCGTCCGTTCTTCTGAGTACTGTTTCAAAGGTATTTTTTTTACCTAAACTTCATAGCTTTGAGCGACGCCAGTCTTGCATTTTCAAACTTTTTTTTAATTATTATTATTTTTTTTATTATACGTGGCACGATCCTTTGTCGCGAACTGCTACCAGCATGACAGTTATGTTCACGTCTCTACTGTCGTGTGTCGTCTTGTGGTTTATATAGAACCGATTTCTCTCCGTGAAATCGGCTGGGCTTCTTTCCCCGTGGAGAGCGCGTTGCCACACTGTAGCCATCATCAACCTTTATCTTCTTCTTTTTTTCTTTCCCCCCCCCCCCTCCCCGGCATGTGTATTAAATTTTGTTTTATTATCTGCAGAACTTTGTCAAAGGACAACCCTTTCGTTGCCGTTTTTTTTTTGGTTTTGTGTGTGTGTGTGTGTGTGTGTGTGTGTGTGTGTGTGTGTGTGTGTGTGTGTGTGTGTGTGTGTGTGTGTGTGTGTGTTGTTTTGGTTGTTGTGTGTGTGTGTGTGTGTGTGTGTGTGTGTGTGTGTGTGTGTTTTTACTATAACGAGCGCATGCTGCACACATGACCTCGGTTTATCATCTTTATCCGAATGACTAAAACCCACCCAGACTAGCACACAAAAGTCTTGTGGACTCGGGGGCGAGCGAGGAGAAGCAAACAAAAAAATCTCGGTGGTCCGTATAAGAGACTCGAACCCTTGCACATTCGCTTCCTAGTTGGGCACAGTGCCACTAGGCCACCGCTCCACCCTGTGATCCAGTCTGCACTAAGTCGGGTGCTCCATCAGTACAGAGGGGGGGGTGGGGTGGGGGTGGGGGGGGGGGCGCGGGGGGGGGGGGGGGGGGGGTTACAAACAGGTGTGGGACTATCCAGCGTAAAACCGCTTTTCAACAGACTGAGTGGTTGTGATCGCTGTCGTGAAATCTGCTTCCATCCCCCTTTATCTCTCTCTGGGTTTTTCTATCTAGTTTCTCTCTCTCTCTCTCGGTTTCAGCGTGTAACTGTGTATCTACTGATCATCTATGTCTCGTGAAATATGTTGCGCTTCAACAGATTTGACGTAATCCAAGTCGAGAAATCTGTCTCTCTCTCTCTTTGTATTTTGTTTACCCTCTCTCTCTCTCTCTCTCTCTCTCTCTTTTTTTTTTTTACTCCCCTCCACCCCTCTCTGTCGCTCTCTTCTTTCTTTCTTTCCTTGACCTATCAACACCAGCCGACGCACGACAGTGTTCAATGTACAACAATACTTCAACAAACAGATTGGATGGTATCCCTTTCGTGAAAATATGTTTCATTTGCTCTACCTCTCCCTTTATTCTCTTTGTCACCTTTGTCTGTATACAGGTGACCTGATCACATTTTACAACGCTTCGCTCCAGGAACTGCTTGATATGCATGCCCCTCTCACAATGCGTGTTGTGTTCGATCGTTTATGTGCACCCTGGATGTCTCTTGAAATCAAGATGGCAAAACAGCAGCGTCGCTCCATTGAGCGAAAATGGTGAAAGTTTGGTCTGGAAATGTTCAAGCAGATATATGCTTACTTACGCAATGTTGTAAATCAAATGATCCGCGATGCGAAAAAGAAATACGTGTGCGACAGAATTACTGATGCTGATTCCTCCAGAGTTCTGTTTTGCTTGGCCAGTCAGATGATGGGGAAGGATGTCCGAACTGTTCTGCCTGGCAATATACCTTCTGAAAATCTAGCTGATAAATTCATTGATTATTTCACTACTAAAATAGAGATGATTAGAAGTAGCTTCGTTTCTCCTACTGATTTTGGCGAATCTGATACTTTTAATGGAATACAGTTCACTACATTCCAGACAGTTACCAAGGAACAGGTCAAAGATGTCATCCTCAAGATGCCAAAGAAATCATGCAGTCTCGATCCTATCCCGCATTATATATTTTACCAATGTTTAGAAGAATTACTGCCTATCATAACCAATATCATGAATATATCCTTGACCTCAGGTGTTGTCCCACAGTCCTTCAAGCATGCCTTGGTGTGTCCCCTTTTGAAGAAAGCTAGTCTTCATCCCGAAAACCTGAAAAACTATAGACCAGTATCAAACCTCCCATTTCTGTCTAAAAGTTTTAGAACGTATTGTGCTTGGCCAGCTTATGACACACCTTGAGATTCACAGTCTCCTGGAGCCATTTCAGTCAGCGTATAGAAAGGGACACAGCACGGAAACGGCCTTATTACGTGTGCTCAATGACCTGTTGCTAGCATCTGATGCAGGCAAGGTATCCATTCTGTCACTGCTGGACCTTTCTGCAGCATTTGACACGATAGACCATGAAATTATGGTCAGAAGTTTGTGTGCTGTGTTGGGACTCAATGGTACTGTTCTGAAATGGTTTCATTCCTACTTATCAGGTCGCACACACTCTGTCCTTGTAAATGGAAACCAGTCTGTTTCGTCTGTGCTCAGATATAGGGTACCACAAGGTTCCGTACTGGGACCTGTACTCTTTACAATGTACACACAACGTCTAAGTTTGATCATTCAACAGTCTGTACCTCACTATCATCTGTTTGCTGACGATTCTCAACTGCATGATTCTACTATTCCCTCTGAAATTCCATGTTTAGCTTCTAAATTTAAAACTGGTATGGAAAATGTAGCAAAGTGGATGAAACAAAACAAACTAAAAATGAATGACGACAAAACAGAAATCATGTTGACTGGTAATAAAAATAAGCTCAAGCAGATAAATACAACGTTTATCATTTGTTCTGGCATAGAAATTGCTTTTTCGAGTTCTGTCCGCAATCTTGGTTTTTACATCAATTCATCCCTCACGATGGAAACTCATGTGAACCACCTGTGTAAAGTTCTTTACTTTCTGCTTCGTAAGATTAGTAAAATCCGCCCCTTCCTGTCTGTTGATGCCGCCAACAAACTTGTTGTTGCCTTCAATTTATCCCGCCTAGATTATTGTAATTCTCTCTAATTCTCTCTCTCCCTTTCGAACCACACCACCACCATCCATCTACCACCCTCATTCTCTCTTTTGCAGCTCGACTCGTGTGTGTGTCTGTGCGTGTGTGTTAGTGTGAGTGTTGGAGTGTAACAGTTGTAGTATTGATAGTATGTTACTGTGTGAGTTTTATGCAGTGTTTTATTTTATTTTATTTTATTATTATTATTTTTTTAATTATAATATTAATGATTTTGTTTTATGTTTCTGCTACTTTTTATATGCCTTCTTGTTTCACTTTAGGTACTGGATTGTAAAGCGCTTAGAGCTTGCTTATGCTTCTATTATAGCGCTGTATAAAAATAAAATATTAGTTATTATTATCATTATTATTATTACAGTAATGAGTTCACACGATAAGTCGCTTGGGCGATCCCCCAGAAGACCTGACAGCAAGCTGTCACCTGAATGCTCAGTCCTTCCAAAGACCTCTGCTCTGAACAACATGACCTTAAGGGGTATCATCAGCCCCATAGGTCGTCATTCCCCCAGAATGTGCTTCTAAGCAGACAGGAGGAAAAGTATGTGGAATCTTTACAGTGGCAGAATTTATCTTCTGTGCAACGTTGTAGAACGTGGTGAAGAATTTCATTATGTTCTTAAGGGTACTTTTACCCCTTTTTTAGGAGTGTGTGTGTGTGTGTGTGTGTGTGTGTGTGTGTGTGTGTGTGTGTGTGTGTGTGTGTGTGTGTTTTGGGGTTTGTGTGTGTGTGTGCGTGTGTTTGTTCTGGGGTTTGTGTGTGTGTGTTTGTCTTCTTAGGATGCCTGAATGTTTTCGTATTTCACAATATTTTACAAATACAATTTTTTGTTTCCATTTTTAATATGTCTGGCCTCATGAAATTAATAGTTTGTGCAGCAGCCTTACACTGTGACACACAGACAGACACACGCACACACAGACACACACACACACAGACAGACAGACAGACACACACACACACACACACACACACACACACACAAACGTCGACGCAAGTGGTATGAAATCCACGAGTTAGATTTACTTTAAAAAAAAAAAATCATTATAACTAAAGCTGCCTTTTCAACCCAAACCTCTCTCCTGCCACCCACCTCCACACCCCCACCCACCCTACACAAAAGCATCAATCGATAATTCGGCAACGTGGCTGTGCAGTATACACCAGATGGGCTTTTCTTTTCGACACAGGTCGTGGACGGGGCGACTGCATACCATGACCTCTGTGCCACGAGCATATTGCATAATTATCATACAGTGCTATACTTTCTGGTTTTAACTCACTCAGTACGGCCAGTCCTCTCTTCTCCTCTACACAGACCCCTCGGATGTCCAGTGGGTGTCTGAATGACCCAACCTTTAGCTTCCGTCGTCAGAATTGTGGTATTCTTTGTCAACATTCACGTCTTCAGTATAAGAGCCTTCCGCTTGCAATATTTTGATAATGGTAGTTGGGGTGAAACGCTGTTAACGTCGTCTCTTTCGCCGTTCGTATGGAAAGAGTTAACACCTGTGCAATGTCACTGTTTTCCCCTGTCTCTCTGTCTACCTCTTTGCTGGTGTGTGACTCAACACTGCTGACTCATTTTTTTTATCATCTGTCGTCATTTCATACATAACAAAAGGAGTTCGTGGACTCTAAAAACTAAAGCTGACAATGAATAAGCAAATAAACAAATAAAGCACACGCACGTTTAAGCAGAATCTTGCCAGGAGGAATCAGTTATCAACTGCGAACATGAACACACAGAGACACAGACAGACAGACAAAGGCAGACACACAAACACAGACACAGACACAGAAAATTGTTCACTGTAACGGGAGGTTGGACACCAAACATTGTATTGTATTGTAATTCGTATCACTCATGTCAGAACAGACTTCTCTGTGTGAATTCGGGCTGCTCCTCCCATCGACAACGCGTCGCTACAATGAGAGCGAAGTATTTCTCTGGCACTGCTAGTTCTCTTCAATCCCCTATCTTCCTCTCCCTCCCAATGCCTCTCTCTTTTCTTCTCTTTTCTTCCCCTCTCCCCTTCACTCTCTCTACCTTACCTAGGCTTATCTACTAAGCTTGCCAATTGTTTATTGCAGAGTCGAAATCTTTCAAGATCTAATGAGGCAGTAAAAAATAAAAATGAAATAAAATAAGGATTAAAATTTTGTTGTTCTTTGTTTTCGTTCTTTTGATGTACGGTACTATTAACTGTATGAAAGACGAGTGTTAAAAAAGGATATCAGAGTACAGAGAACTGAAATGCTACTGAGAAATAAAGTGCCGTGGCTTGTGTGTGTGTGTGTGTGTGTGTGTGTGTGTGTGTGTGTGACAGACAGACAGACTGGGTGGGTATTTTTTGTTTGTTCGTTTATTTTGCTTTATTTTATTAAGGATGTGCGTTGCTGAATTTCATTTATATAATGCCTCCAAAGTATGTACTGGTATATCCGGGTTTACTCTTGATCTGTTTATTTTCTTCTTTTTTTTCTTACTTAGCTTTTTTGAGAAATATTTAGATCAAAAAGAAAAGAATAACAATAACAAAATAATGCATACATATATAGACAGACAGACAGGCAGACAGAAAGACCAACAACCAGACAGAGACAGAGACACATTAGCAGACGGATATACAGACAGAAGCAAAGATAGAACGGTCACCTAGAAACCCGGACGCTGCTGTCACGCACAACGCATTACTCGCCCACAGACAGTCTACCACATGCCAGCTTCATACAATTAAACACACACACACACACACACACACACAGCACTCGGCCATAAACGCAGTGCATTAAATTCCGACATCCTGGGTCGATTCGAAAGTAAGGTGTAAATGTAAAAACAAACAAATAAATGACTAAATAAACGAATAAATAAACAAACAAAAAAATCATCCGGGTTTACAGCTTAAACAATTGAGTCACAGGTGTGTACACGTGCACACTGTCACACCCAGACGGATATTAGCAACCAACAGAATGACTGATTTAAAACACTCACATAATTATGCACGCGTGAACACTTCACGAAAATAAATGAATAAATAAACAAACAAATAAAAATTCAAGCGTATAAAAATGGTTTCCACATGGCCCACAGGCATACGACCAACACTCACGAGTTACATAATTACGCACACGTTAACACAAATGTAAGCAAAGCGCGCGCGCGCGCGCGCACACACACACACACACACACAGAGAAAATCCAAGTGTACAATGTTTGAAATGATTTTCAGACAGGCATACGTCCACACGCCCATTCAAAATCACACTTTTGGAATGTCGGAAAAGCACCCATGATAAAATCTGATGTATACCGAACACCATTATCCCCCTTACACACACACACACACACACACACACACACACACACACACACACACACACACACACACACATTTAAAATCACACCTTAAGAAAGGCGGAAAGACAGCCCAAAGAATTTCCAATGCATGCTAAAGACAATCATTTCCAAATTATATATATTTTTGATAATGAAAAAAAAAGATAATAGAAAAAAAAACGAGTTTTTTTTTTTAAAATCATCATTACAGCCAAGCCTCACGAAACGATTATTTCCTCATAAACACACAAACAGGACAGACCACCCAAGCGACTTTACATGAACCCAAAAGGAAAATTACACGGAAACGCTGTGGCTGAGAGACAACAGGGGAAGGAAGACCAACGGACCTTTCGGGAATTGCCGGGGCCTTACGGGTCAAGCTGTCCTCAAAGGAAAGAGTGAACGGAAAGTAGGTCACAGAGTGAAGGCTATAACATCTGTAAAGAGAGAGAGAGAGAGAGAGAGAGAGTCAGAGAGTCAGAGAGAGTCATATATGCAGAGGTTGAGATTTTTTTTTTTTTTTTTAATCTGAAGAGACTTGTTCTGAATTTATGACCTGGGTGAGATGTAGGTATGTTGCAATTCATTTCTTCTTCAAAGAAAAACCAACGACAAAATGCACAGTGTAAAACAAGCAAACAAGCAACAACAACACACACACACAAACACACGCACATGACAACACGAATGAATCCTTGTGGTACACCATACCGTTGTTTCTTGAAAATTTGATTTGAAAGATTTAATACAGACCTGTTGCTGTCGATCTAATGAAAATGAAAATGATAAAACTGTGAAGTATTCTGAGCTAAACCGTAACAAGCAAGTTTCTTTGGGAGAAAGGAATGATATATTACATCAAAGGCTTTTGCAAAGTCAACGAAGTTGACTCCTGCAAGAGCTATAAAAATTTGTCGATTATCGGAGTCAGGGCGGTATGCCATAAATGGTTTTCCACAAAACATGACTGCATGTGGTGAATCGATCTATACTTGATTCTTCTTTTTCGTTCGTGGTCTGCAACTCCACGTTCACTCGTATGTGCACGAGTGGGCTTTTTACGTGTATGACCGTTTTTACCCCGCCATGTGTTTTTTTTGGGGGGTGGGGGGGGTGGGGGGTGGGGTGGGGGGTTGGTTGTTGTTGTTGCTTTCGTTGTTGTTTTTCTCGATGCAAAAATTATGAATATAAGCAAGATAATTTTTTTTTATTGTTGGTGCCGAAATGTTTACGATTTTGCTATCCAGTTCATATACATCTTTGGTACCTAGCTGTTTAAGGGACAATATAGACGTAAAAACCTCGGGTAGTGATATATAAGTAATGTGCACCTTTGAATTTATGTTTTTAGATTGACAGTAATTAATTAGGCACCCATAACCTCGGGTAGTGATATATAAGGAATGTACACCTTTGAATTTATGTTTTTAGATTGACAGTAATTAATTAGGCACCCATAACCTCGGGTAGTGATATATAAGGAATGTACACCTTTGAATTTATGTTTTTTAGATTGACAGTAATTAATTAGGCACCCATAACCTCGGGTAGTGATATATAAGGAATGTACACCTTTGAATTTATGTTTTTAGATTGACAGTAATTAATTAGGCACCCATAACCTCGGGTAGTGATATATAAGGAATGTACACCTTTGAATTTATGTTTTTAGATTGACAGTAATTAATTAGGCACCCATAACCTCGGGTAGTGATATATAAGGAATGTACACCTTTGAATTTATGTTTTTAGATTGACAGTAATTAATTAGGCACCCATAACCTCGGGTAGTGATATATAAGGAATGTACACCTTTGAATTTATGTTTTTAGATTGACAGTAATTAATTAGGCATCCATGGAACTTTCGTTCGGTGTTTCACGTGTTTAGGCTTGGGTTGTGCGTGCTTGTCATTAAATGTTAAACCGACCTATACATCTTTTTTGCCTTCTTGTGGTTAATGTGTAGCATGCACTTTAGCGCATGTGAAAGAACCCATGGCAACAAAAGGGTTGTCCCTGGAAAAAGTTCTGTTAAATGGGAAAATCCACTTTGATAAGAAAACTAATTCCGTTCGTTGGAAGGATGGGGAAAAAAGGGGGGACGGGGGCGGGGGGTGGGAGGTGGATGCGGCGTTGCAATGTAACCACGTGCTCTCCTCGTGAACAGCAGCCCTAATTTCAGCCAGAGAATTCTAATGTGACAAAGAGTAAGAGTAATATTCCATTCACTGTCGCTTGCCACAACCTGTATGTAGCCTTAACCCTCGTCTGAGCAGACGTGATGGAAATTCTGGATGCATAAAATTAATTCGTCAATGTTTCCCCACTAACCTCGGTCATGGACACAATTATATGCAACTAGGTATTCTCCACGTGTGCTAAAAGTCTCCTACCTAAGTATTTTCTTTTCTTTTTCTTTTTTTTCTGGAAGGGTGAGTACAGAGATGACGCCATGAATAATTGTGAGACATGATTGAGGTCGTCTTTCTCAGCACTGCCCTACGGAAGAGTGCTTTAATTCTTATGGATCTGCATTTGTGTGGGATAACCAGGATGTTGGAAATATTATAGGCTTATATAAAAAAAAAAAAGTGCTTCAGATAACGAATAGTTGATTGCAAGTGGCAAGATTGGCAACATCGTATGGAAACTAGTGTCAAATTAGCACAGTCTAGACTCTAAAACATTAAAGGTGATTGAACCAAATGTTGAGATGGGCATGAACAGATTCAAAAAGTGCACTGACAACATTCTCATTTAGTATAATTTCCAATATTGCTTTTCACAATTTCTGTAGTAGTGTGAGTGAATTTGTGAATATCTGTCGACTGAGCAACCTGGGTAAAGAAGATGAATGACATTTCTAATTATATTGTGCTGCTTTGATTGACTTTAGACAAAAATAAATTCACCCAAAATTTTTTACAAAGGTCCGTGAATTTCTGGATTCAATTTGCTCATGTCGTCAAGACATGAGTTTACGCCACAAAACTTGGCCATCTACTTCTATGAAGCATTGACGAGACTTCGAACTGCTACTTCGTGAATGCTGTTGAACATGTATAAACTATCTGTTGTTGAAATCTGATGTCGGTTAATTGTGCCATGTTATTTTCTTTATTCAGTGAACCCCCTTAGTAAGAGGCTTTGGGCTTAGTCTGAATAAAAGATCGTTATTGTTTGTTACCTTACGGAAGAGGCAGGCAGACAGACAGACACGAACATGTATACACACACACACACACACACACACACACACACACACGCATGTGCGCGCTCAAAGTCACGCACACACATATATGCGCGCGCATAAAAGGAGTGACAAAGAGGGACAGATACATATAATGGCAGGGAGAGAGAGAGAGGGGGGGGGGGAGGGGACATAGACAGAGACAGAGAGAGCAAACGAAAAAAAATCAGACACACAGATATATAGACAGATAGACAGACATATAGATAGCTAGACAGACAGACAGGTAGGTAGAGATATAGATAGGTAAAACGAGAAAAAGCAGATACACACACATATGTAGAGAGAGATATATACAGGGAGAGAGAGAAAGACAGACAGACAGACAGACAGAGACAGACAGCCAGACAGAGAGAAACAGAGACAGAGAGACAGACAGAGGCAGGCAAACAGACAGATTGTATGACAGACGTATAGACAGACAGAAAATGACTCATCCAGACTCAACCAAATAGACGAAAAACAAAAAAATCACGATCAGCTTCATATGACAACAATTACAACAACAACAACACCACCTGAAAGAACAAATACAAAGTGAACATAAACCTCCGTGTGACGTGAATCACCATTCGCAACCGCCAAATTACAGTGTTAGCAGCAGGTCCAGAAAAAAAACAGGGAGCGGAGCTTACACACCAACGGGTGTCAAATTCTACAGCACACAGTTGGGTTGAGGTTTGTTTTTTTGTTTGTTTGTTTGTTTTTCGTTGCGAATGTGGGTTAACACACACACACACGCCACAAAAGCTCGAAATACCAAGATCGGAGTGATAGTAAAACGTACCTCACCACCCCACCTACCCCAAACCCCCAACACCACTTTCATCGCTATTCCCTCCACTCGCACGCTAGCGCGCGCGCGACCACACACACACACACACACACACACACACACACATAAAAATTCTCTAAACCTTGTAATGTTTGTTTTATGTCACACTTAGTGAAAAAAAAATCGATTTAAAGAAGTCACACACACACACACACACACACACACACACACACACACCAAAATCTATAACCTTTGTATCGTCTGTTTCATGTCACTTTTAGTGGGGGGAAAAACATTGATTTAAAGAAGTAACAATGTACACACACACACACACACACACACACACACACACACACACACACACACACACACAGACCCCCACTTCCCCATTTCTTCCAGTTGTTTTTGTTTTGTTTTTGTTTTTTCTTTTTTTTTTCAATTTTCTTCTCTTCTTTTCTGAGGGCAGGATGTAAAAAAGCTGTATAAGCTTATTCTTTTACCCTCAATAAAGATCATTTTGACTTGACATGACTTGACTTGACTTCACACACACACACACACACACACACACACACACACACACACACACACACACCTTCAGGCTGGTATCACTGTCAGTGTCAGAAGACGTTTAACTGAAAAAATAACGAACACACGGATTTCGTCATGGTTGCTTCTAATTCCGGTACATCGTAGTGGTCTCAAGTATGAAGAGTCTAATCATTCCGCTACACTTTTTCTTGTGTCATATTTGTTCTTGATCTGTGCACCTTAATATATATATATATGTGTGTGTGTGTGTGTGTGTGTGTGTGTGTGTGTGTGTGTGTGTGTGTGTGTGTGTGTGTGTGTTGTGATCGTTTTTTAGTATAACGTCTTTTCACTATAAGTGATATAAGACGATGGTAGTGAAAAATCCAGGGAGGGAAAAGAAATTACTGTATATATGCATGCGAGTATGCGTGTGTGTGTGTGTGTGTGTGTGTGTGTGTGTGTGTGTGTGTGTGTGTGTGTGTGTGTGTGCATGCGAGTGTGTGTGTGTGTGTGTGTGTGTGTGTGTGTGTGTGTGTGTGTGTGTGTGTGTGTGTGTGTGTGTGTGTGTGTGTGTGTGTGTGTGTGTGCTTTAGATACTGAAAAATAACTGGTATATTCATTTTTTAACACATAACAATCTCTGTAATGAAAAGCTAACAACTGTAACAGTAAAACAACTGGACTAAATTATTTAACAAGGATTTGAAAAAAAAAAATCTTACATTAGCAATGGACCGCTGAAACTCGTCAACACTTAAGATGATTTCAAGTCAGGGATGTGGAACGTCAACATATGGGAAGTTAGTATAAGATCGGCTGTTGTGTAAGCAAGAAACATTACCGATATATTTTTTTTCTTGAAACAATTCATCTACCACCGGCAGATCAAAGAAATAATTTGCCGCTTATGGAAATCATTCTGGTAATGTTTTCCCATGAAACCATTCATTTTCTTTATATCTGTATGTAACCCCAAGTAACCGGATCTTTCTTTCTTTCTTTTTCTTTTCTTTTTTGGAGGTGGGGGTGGGGGTCACTCTTGTTTTTTGTTGTTGTTGTTGTTGTGTTTGTTTGTTTTTTTTTGGGGGGGGTTTCCGCTTTTATAGGTACATTACATGTAACTGCTGGTCGACACGACTCTGGACACAGTAACGTACCAATCTGCTAAACGTAAATATAACATCAGTGACCTCACTAATCGAATTTTTTTTTTTTTTTAATGCAATCTGAATAACACGATAAGAAGCCAAGAAGGACAGAGGATAGCAGAGAAGGGGGGCAGGGACGGGGGGACTATGGGGAAGGGGGATGACTAAAGGGAAGGTAACTTTAAATCGGTGACTCGCCTTTTTTTTTTTAGAAGTCGTTCAAGCTGGCGGATTTCATCATTTCAAACTCACCGCTTTGTCTGCGTTTTGAGTCAGTCACGTTGATGACCTGACGTTTTCTGTAGAGTCGTTGGGCATAAACAATATGCTTTCTGTCCAGTTTTGGTTCAGTCCGTGTACCTGTGCTTTCATTTGATACAATCAACTGTAGCTGCGTCTTCGGTGATTCGATCAACCTACGCTTTCTTGATGCTTGATTCATGCTTGAACATAAAACAAAACAAACAAACAAACAAAACAGAAACAAAAACCCGAAAAAACGCCGAGATAACAAAATATCAACATTTTCGGTCAGTATAGACTGAATTAACCTATGCTTGTCCATGTTGGACTCAATCATTCTACGCTTTATCAACGCTTGATTCAATATTGTCCTACGTTTTGTCAACGCTTGATTCAATCAGCCTACGCTTTGTCTACACGTTTGATCCAGTTAGCCCACGCTTTGTCAATGACTGACTCAATCAACCTACGCTTAGCCAACGCTTGATTCAATCAGCCTACTCGTTTAATCAAATTACGTCGCTCCACCCTCTCTCTCTCTCTCTTTCTCTCAACTCGTGCTCAATAATAATAACAACCGAATTAGTAGTTTGTTTAAAAAAATATATAAAAAAAGAAGAAAAAGACCCATACATACTGAATGCTTGGATCAATATGCCCTGGTAAAGTGGGGTGGATTTTTTTTTATTCCCCCCCCCCCCCCCCAAACGAAGACAATAAGTCTGGGCTGTTCAGCTTTCTGCGAGCCTATACTTAAAATGCCAATACCCGGTAGTGAATGGTAAGCGATTAAGCTGCAAGGCTTCCATGTCAAATACCTACTTATTAAATGGACACACACACACACACACACACACACACACACACACACACATGCATGCGTATGCACAGACCACAAGAGCAAGAGAGAGAGAGAGAGAGAGGGGGGGAGAGAGAGAGGGTCCAGTCTACTTGCAGTTAGATAAAATGCAAACAATACTTGTTCGCCATCACACACCACAACAGAACTGCTGAGCTGTCAAGCCAAGTTTTTACTCTTCATTTAAGCAAATATTTGGTGTGTCTCAGTATCTGTTTGACTTCAAGCATGGGGTGTTAACATGAGCTTTTACCAAGTTTAGATGGGTATGTCAGCTTTACGAACTCGCTGTTGTCGTTATTCCAGGAACATTTTTATTTGACTGTCCATTTTATGAAGGCTTCTCAGAAAGTGAAGTGCATTTTGTATCTATATATCCCAAATATTATGATCTCCTGGAAAGTTATTCACCATCAAATATTACACTTCTACCTATAGGCATCCCTCTGATTTCAGGTTATCTGTATTGATATCTGATGCCAAATGTACGAATAGACTAACAGGATATCTGTCTCATGCATTTAAAGCTGGAAACAATGCTTATAACTGACCAGTCAACATGAAGCTTAATTATGTTGGTGTCTGTTGATCATTACACACTCTCCCATTGTGACCCCACCCCTTTTCTGACATGGGCAGATGGCCTGAATCAATCAAACCTCTTGTACTTATTGTTCTTTCCTCTCGTGTGCTCGTGCAATCGCTCTCCCTGGCGCATGCGTATAGATGTTCGTTTGTGTTGTGAGTGACTGAGTGAGTGAGTGGAGGAATTTTGTTTAATGTCCCGTCACACATATCGGTGACTGAAGACATTTTGTTAAAGTATTTATGAATACATTTGAGTATTATCGGTTTGAAGGGGTGGGAGATGTGAATGAATGGAGGGTTGGGGGAACTGGGCAAATGAGGGTGAAATGAGGGTGAAATTTGAAAAAAAAGAAAAAACAATTCTAAATACAATTACAGGAAATTACTTAAAGGACTTCGTAAAAGAGTGTGTGTGTGTGTGTGTGTGTGTGTGTGTGTGTGTGTGTGTGTGTGTGTGTGTGTGCGTGCGCGCGTGCGTGTGTGCATGTGTGTGTGTGTGTGCGCGCGTGCGTGTGAGACAGAGATTGACTTAGACACAGGGAGAGAGAGAGAGAGACAAACATTCCAACTATTCTGCCACTACAAATTTTCCGCGGAACTAACAAGCTCTTAATTAAGAGGCCAAGCAAATCTAACAACAAAGACAGCCAGCCAGCAAGGGATCCCAGCAAACAAGCAATGACAATGTCAAAACCACCAACCTGTGTGTATCAAACTTGGCAAACTTTTTCCATTCCCGAGGGTTGCTCTTGTACGATTCCATCAAAGCC
>NC_134908.1:19843503-19846003 GCF_041734735.1 Babylonia areolata
TGTAGTACTAGTTATTGATGACACTAATTGTGTAGTACCAGTTATTGATGACACTAATTGTGTAGTACTAGTTATTGATGATATTAATTGTGTAGTACTAGTTATTGATGACACTAATTGTGTAGTACTAGTTGTTGATGACAGTAATTGTGTAGTACTAGTTATTGATGACACTAATTGTGTAGTACTAGGTATTGATGACACTAATTGTGTAGTACTAGTTATTGATGACACTAATTGTGTAGTACTAGTTATTGATGATACTAATTGTGTAGTACTAGTTATTGATGATATTAATTGTGTAGTACTAGTTATTGATGACACTAATTGTGTAGTACTAGTTATTGATGACACTAATTGTGTAGTACTAGTTATTGATGACACTAATTGTGTAGTACTAGTTATTGATGACAGTAATTGTGTAGTACTAGTTATTGATGACACTAATTGTGTAGTACTAGTTATTGATGACACTAATTGTGTAGTACTAGTTATTGATAACACTAATTGTGTAGTACTAGTTATTGATGACACTAATTGTGTAGTACTAGTTATTGATGATATTAATTGTGTAGTACTAGTTGTTGATGACAGTAATTGTGTAGTACTAGTTATTGATGACACTAATTGTGTAGTACTAGGTATTGATCATACTAATTGTGTAGTACTAGTTATTGATGACACTAATTGTGTAGTACTAGTTATTGATGACACTAATTGTGTAGTACTAGTTATTGATGATATTAATTGTGTAGTACTAGTTATTGATGACACTAATTGTGTAGTACTAGTTGTTGATGACAGTAATTGTGTAGTACTAGTTATTGATGACACTAATTGTGTAGTACTAGGTATTGATGACACTAATTGTGTAGTACTAGGTATTGATGACACTAATTGTGTAGTACTAGTTATTGATGATACTAATTGTGTAGTACTAGTTATTGATGACACTAATTGTGTAGTACTAGTTGTTGATGACACTAATTGTGTAGTACTAGTTATTGATGACACTAATTGTGTAGTACAAGTTATTGATGACACTAATTGTGTAGTACTAGTTATTGATGACACTAATTGTGTAGTACTAGTTATTGATGACACTAATTGTGTAGTACTAGTTATTGATGACACTAATTGTGTAGTACTAGTTATTGATGACACTAATTGTGTAGTACCAGTTATTGATGACACTAATTGTGTAGTACTAGTTATTGATGACACTAATTGTGTAGTACTAGTTATTGATGACACTAATTGTGTAGTACTAGTTATTGATGACACTAATTGTGTAGTACTAGTTATTGATGATACTAATTGTGTAGTACTAGTTATTGATGACACTAATTGTGTGGTACCAGTTATTGATGATTCGAATTGTGTAGTACTAGTTATTGATGACACTAATTGTGTAGTACAAGTTATTGATCATACTAATTGTGTAGTACTAGTTATTGATGACACTATTTGTGTAGTACTAGTTGTTGGTGACACTAATTGTGTAGTACAAGTTATTGATCATACTAATTGTGTAGTACTAGTTATTGATGACACTAATTGTGTAGTACTAGTTGTTGATGACACTAATTGTGTAGTACTAGTTATTGATGACACTAATTGTGTAGTACCAGTTATTGATGACACTAATTATGTAGTACTAGTTGTTGATGACACTAATTGTGTAGTACTAGTTGTCGATGACAATAATTATGTAGTACTAGTTATTGATGATACTAATTGTGTAGTACTAGTTATTGATGACACTAATTGTGTAGTACTAGTTGTTGATGACACTAATTGTGTAGTACTAGTTATTGATGACACTAATTGTGTAGTACTAGTTGTTGATGACACTAATATGTAGTACTAGTTATTGATGACACTATTTGTGTAGTACTAGTTGTTGGTGACACTAATTGTGTAGTACTAGTTATTGATGACACTAATTGTGCAGTACTAGTTATTGATGACACTAATTGTGTAGTACTAGTTATTGATGACACTAATTGTGTGGTACTAGTTGTTGATGACACTAATTGTGTAGTACTAGTTATTGATCATACTAATTGTGTAGTACTAGTTGTTGATGACACTAATTGTGTAGTACTAGTTATTGATGACACTAATTGTGTAGTACTAGTTATTGATGATACTAATTGTGTAGTACTAGTTATTGATGACACTAATTGTGTAGTACTAGTTGTTGATGACACTAATTGTGTAGTACTAGTTGTTGATGACACTAATTGTGTAGTACTAGTTATTGATGATACTAATTGTGTAGTACTAGTTGTTGATGACACTAATTGTGTAGTACTAGTTATTGATGACACTAATTGTGTAGTACTAGTTATTGATGACACTAATTGTGTAGTACTAGTTGTTGATGACACTAATTGTGTAGTACTAGTTGTTGATGACAGTAATTGTCTAGTGCTAGTTGTTGATGACACTAATTATGTAGTACCAGTTATTGATGACACTAATTGTGTAGTACTAG
>NC_134908.1:19848503-19863503 GCF_041734735.1 Babylonia areolata
AGGTAGGTAGGTAGATAGGTAGGTAGGAAGGTAGGTAGGTAGGAAGGTAGGTAGGAAGGTAGGTAGGTAGGAAGGTAGGTAGGTAGGAAGGTAGGTAGGTAGGTAGGTAGGTAGGAAGGTAGGTAGGTAGGAAGGTAGGTAGGTAGGAAGGTAGGTAGGTAGGAAGGTAGGTAGGTAGGTAGGAAGGTAGGTAGGAAGGTAGGTAGGTAGGTAGGTAGGTAGGTAGGTAGGTAGGTAGGTAGGTTGGTAGGTTGGTAGGGAGGTAGGTAGGTTGGTAGGGAGGTAGGTAGGTAGGTAGGTAGGAAGGTAGGTAGGAAGGTAGGTAGGAAGGTAGGTAGGAAGGTAGGTAGGTAGGTAGATAGGTAGGAAGGTAGGTAGGTAGGAAGGTAGGTAGATAGGTAGGAAGGAAGATAGGTAGGTAGGAAGGTAGGTAGTTGGTTTATTGGTTTGTCTTTTCTCTCTTCCATTTTGTGCCTCTCCCCAACAGTTCCTTGTAGGACTGCTGTAGCAACACCCCCCCAAAACGGAGTATGGCTGCCTACATGGAGGGTGTTAAAACACACACACACACACACACACACACACACACACACACACAACGGTCATGCACATAAAGGGCCACTCGTGTAAAACACGAGTGAACGTGGGGGTTGCAGCCCACGAACGAAGAAGAAAGAAGAAGTTTTTGGCAAAGAGAAGCATCTTGTTACGTGGCAATGTCACGGGAGGTAACTCGCAAAAAGGCACCACCCGTGTCCACACAGTCAGTTTCTGGACTACATTACTTCCCTTTCCATGGTCGAGTGTTTGGGTCAAAAGGCAGGTGATTAGGCCTAGATGCAGAAAAATGCTTTTTTTTTTCTTTTCTTTTTTTTCTTTTTTTTTTAAACTAAGGGGGCAAATGAAGTGTGAGCATTGCTCTGCGCAAACATAATGCACACATGCGTGCACTGACATATGCAAACTGACCACAGGGCAGAATGTGGTTAAGACGCTTTTCAGATTGTGCTTTCATATCTGTGAAACTGCGTGTTTGGTGCATATCTGTTATGCATGTGTGGGTGTATGTGTGAATGTGTGTCTTCATGTTTTACATTTATTTGCTTATTTATCATCATTGTTGTCTTATTTATTTAATTATTTATTTATTATTATTATTATTATTATATTATTATTATTTTCATTACTACTACCTTTTTTATATATATCATAATTATTATCTATTTATTTATGTAAGCTTATCTATATATATTTTTTTTTTTTTTTTCTCAAGGCCTGACTAAGCGCGTTGGGTTACGCTGCTGGTCAGGCATCTGCTTGGCAGATGTAGTGTAGCGTATATGGATTTGTCCGAACGCAGTGACCGACCGACGCCTCCTTGAGCTACTGAAACTGAAACTGAAACTCTGCCAATACATTGTTCGTGAGGGTGTGGGTTCGAATCCCACTCTCTCCTTTTCTCCCAAGTTTGACTTGAAAATCAAACTGAGCGTGTAGTCATTTCGGATAAACCGGAGTCTCGTGTGTAGCACGCACTAGGTGCATGCACTGAAAAAAAATACACATGGCAACAAAAGGGTTATCCTATGTGGACGAACTTGAACCCACTCTGATACGGACACGAATAAAAAAAGATTTTCTATGCATGCATTCAAGACCTGACTGAACGCGTTTTGGTTATGCTGCTGGTCAGACATCTGCCTAGCCATAATATGTGGTGTAGCGTATATGGATTTGTCGGAGCGCAGCGTCGCCTCCTTGAGAAACTGAAACTGAGACTGATTCTGGCGGAATCCATCCTTGTACAGATCGGATTTTCTTGTTCTGTTTGGTTCGCGCAAGAATAAAAAAACGACACGATTCATACACTGAATAGAAGAGGAGAAGAAGAAGAAGAAGGAGGAGGAGGAGGGGGAGGAAGAAGAAGGAGAAGAAGAAGAAAGAGAAGAAGGAGGAGGAGGAGGGGGGAAGGAGGAGTAGAAGAGTAGGAGGAGAAGTGTAGGAGGAGAAAAAGGAGAAGAAGAAGGAAGAGGAAGAAGGAGAAGAAGAAGATGATGAATAAGGAGGAGGAGAAGAAGGAGGAGGAGAAGAAGAAGGAGGAAGAGAAGAGGAAAAAGAAGGAGGAGAAGAAGAAGGAGGAGGAGGAGGAAGCAGAAGGAGAAGAAGAAGGGGAATAAGGAGGAGGAGGAGAAGAAGGAGGAGGTGGAGGAGAAGAAGAAGGAGGAAGAGGTGGAGAAGGAGAAGAAGAAGGAGGAGGAGGAGAAGAAGAAGGAGAAGAAGATGAATGAGGAGGAGGAGAAGAAGAAGGAGGAGGAAGAGAAGAGGAAAATAAGAAGGAGGAGGAGGAAGAAGAAGAAGAAGAAGGCAGAGGAGAAGAAGAAGAAGCAGAAGAAACACAAATCTTTATTTCCAGTCTTCCTGTTATCACAGACGCACGTGGTCAAATCAATCAAGCGTTGGAATTCAGATACAGCGTTCACCAATGATCAGAGTCCGAGGCCTCGTCATCGGCACGGCGTTGTGTGTCCATGGGAAAAAGGGTATTTTTCTCCGATTCTTTTTATTTTGTATTTGTATTTGTATTTCTTTTTATCACAACAGATTTCTCTGTGTGAAATTCGGGCTGCTCTCCCCAGGGAGAGCGCGTCGCTACACTACAGCGCCACCCTTTTTTTCTTTCTTTCTTTTTTTTTTTTTTTTCCTGCGTGCAGTTTTATTTGTTTTTCCTATCGAAGTGGATTTTTTCTACAGAATTTTTGCCAGGGACAACCCGTTTGCTGGCGTGGGTTCTTTTACGTGCGCTAAGTGCATGCTGCACACGGGACCCCGGTTTATCGTCTCATCCGAATGACTAGCGTCCAGACCACCACTCAAGGTCAAATGGAGGGGAAGAAAATATCGGCGGCTGAGCCGTGATTCGAACCAGTGTGCTCAGATTCTCTTGCTTCCTAGGCGGACGCGTTACCTCTAGGCCATCACTCCACTCATATATATTTCATAAACTACTTTATATACTCTACTCAGATGGAGCTGATAATGAAGGAGGAGGAGGATGGTGATGATGATGATGGTGATAATGATGATGACAACGTTGCTATAAAGGTCCATCTAGGTGTGAATATTGGTACTTGACTTCGATTGAGGTAAGTTAAAATGGCGGAAGGAGAGAATTTGCCCCCACCCCACCCCCCCTCACCGCCCCCGCCGTCCAATGCCGAGCCCTAAAAACAGTGGGTAGGAATACAAGGTCCCTGTTAGCAGTAAAATACTATGGGAACTTTTTTTTTTTTTTTTTTTTTGCTGCCCCATCGTCTGCACCATTTCAGTGGCATTACTCCCACGCCGCTCATTTAGATTCCCCCATACACAGCCACACCCGGGTTCGTCCGTCGCAGTCCTATCGTCGGCAGTCCGCAGGGAACCATCGATGTTAGGTCGCCAGGAGGCCACACACCAGAGGAGACCCTGCATTGCTGTTGAGTCACTTCGGTGGTGTTCAGTGGTGCCTGTTCTGATTCAAAGTACTTAGGACACCACCTACTAAGCCCCCTACTACCGACAATAATAGCTTAGTCGCGGAGCCAGACTGAGTGAGCGTCCCTCCCAGAGTGGAGACCGCCACCACGTCCCTCAAACAACAGGCCCCCATGAATCTGCCGACACTGACGACATTGACAGGACTCGCCCCAAGCACAGAAGTGGAGGGGTATCGAAACTGAGGTCACCATGAGAGCAGGGCATGAAAGGCCACAGACTTTGAGACTGTTTTGTTTATATTGATGATGATGAAAGAGGAGGAGGATGACGATGACGATGACGATGTCGCTATGGAGGTCCATTTTAGTTTGGGAATGCGCGACAAGGCTGTACTCTACGCTTCCTGTCATGGTGATATCCCGGCATTAACCAGGCCAGAGAGATACAGACACTTGCAGTGTTGGTCAGGTAATTAGAACAACACACCCAAAGACACATCCTTGAAGTGGATGACACTCGACTGTGTGGTCCCAGTCTCCCCATTTAAGCCCACAGCACACTCAACTCTGGGTAGGAGCCGGCCACGGGCCGAAAAACCCACCTCCACTGGGATTCGAACGCACGTCCTCCCAGCCGTCAGTCCGCGACGCTAACCACTTCGCCACGGTGGCTGGTAGCTTTTAAAATTTAACTCATTCACCGCCACAGGCGACTTTTGTCGACACTGAGGGGTCATAATTATTGTTAACTCTCTGCATACGAACGGCGAAAGAGACGACGTTAACAGCGTTTCACCCCAGTTACCATCATCAAAATATTGCAAGCGGAAGGCTCTTGTACTGAAGAGGTGAATGTTGACAAAGAATACCACAATTCTGACGACGGAAGCTAAATGTTGGGTCATTCAGACACCCACTGGACATCCGAGGGGTCTGTGTAGAGGAGAAGAGAGGACTGGCCGTACTGAGTGAGTTAAAACCGTTTGTTCAGTTTCCCTGCCTGTACAATAATGACGAACCTTTGCTCATTGACCGAGTTTGAAGCGAACAAGTCCGTGTTATTGTTTTAACTCACTCAGTACGGCCAGTCCTCTCTTCTCAGGAAGCCAGGAGTGTTCGGCTATGTTCAAGTGGTGGTTGTCCGCCCGCAAAGATTACCGACCGTAACTCTTCGACAGCCTGTGAGAGCTCTGAACACTCACACAGCCTGTCGGCCAGAGTTCTAGTTGGACCTGCTGGATATAAAACAAGAGAGGCAAGGCCTTGTGATAAATTAAGTCCCCTAGCATTAATTACAGAGTAATTTCCCTTTTTTTACTATCTTCCCCCCCCCCTGCCCCCCCTCACCCCCCCCCCAGGGCCACACAGCCACCCAACTCTCTCCACTCCAACCCCCTCCCCAACACCCCCCCCCCCCCTGTCTATCTATTCCACCCCCACACCTACCCTCCCACTCTTACCCTCCACAGATCATTCTGCCTCCCTCCCTTCCTTCCACACTACAATTTTCATCCACTTGCCTCCATCCAACAAGAGAGGCAAGGCCTTCAAGACTCACTTGTGATACACTTTAAACAAAAAAATCCAAGCTTTTTATGTATTGAGTATGATTTCAAAATGTAATGTTTAAGATGAGAAAGATCAGTTTAAAGTAAATTAAGTCCCCTAGCATTAATTACAGAGTAATTTCCCTTATTTTACTATCTGCCCCCAAAAACGTTTGCAAAATAAATAAAACTTCCATGCTTAGCAAAAAGAAGTTCCTGTTTGAACAAAAAATGATAATAATGACTCCTCTTGTTGTTGTGTCAGAATATCAGATCAAAGTGCCAAGTGTAGAGAATACAAAAAATATAAATATAACAGTAAATGCAGTTTGCATATAATTAGGCTTCTTTTAAATAAAAAATTTTGTGCAATATTGTTTTAAACAAGATGACTGGAAAGAACTGAATTTTTCCTATTTTTATGCCTAATTTGGTGTCAACTGACAAAGTATTTGCAGAGAAAATGTCAATGTTAAAGTTTACCACGGACACACAGACACACGGACACACACACACACACACACACACACACACACACACACACACACACACACAGAGACAACCGAACACCGGGTTAAAACATAGACTCACTTTGTTTACACAAGTGAGTCAAAAAGTAGGGGAATGGGGAATGTGGAGGGGTTGGGGGTGTGGGGGAATGGGGGGGGGGGGGGGGGGGGGGGGGGGGGGGGGGGGGGTGCGGGATGCGAGTGGTGTTCTTGCTGGCTATCCGGCCGACGCGGCAAAGTGGTTAAGAGTCACTGTATGATGTGATGACCTGGAGGACGTAGGTTCTAATCCCATCAGACGAGTGTCGAGAGAGCTGTAGAATCACTTGTTTCTCTGCTGCGATGGGGAACTCTTTTTACAGCTTTGTCTTTTGTGAAAGACTGTGACTCTCAAACTAAGAGGCAAGATTGTTATGCCTCTTCGTGCTGTTGTCGTCTTTTGTGAAAGACTGTGACTCTCAAACTAAGAGGCAAGATTGTTATGCCTCTTCGTGCTGTTGTCGTCTTTTGTGAAAGACTGTGACTCTCAAACTAAGAGGCCAGATTGTTATGCCTCTTCGTGCTGTTGTCGTCTTTTGTGAAAGACTGTGACTCTCAAACTAAGAGGCAAGATTGTTATGCCTCTTCGTGCTGTTGTCTTTTGTGAAAGACTGTGACTCTCAAACTAAGAGGCAAGATTGTTATGCCTCTTCGTGCTGTTGTCGTCTTTTGTGAAAGACTGTGACTCTCAAACTAAGAGGCAAGATTGTTATGCCTCTTCGTGCTGTTGTCGTCTTTTGTGAAAGACTATGACTCTCAAACTAAGAGGCAAGATTGCTCTTGCTCTTAGTGCTGCTGTAGTGATGATAATAAGTAATAATAACTGGTATTCATATAGCGCTGAATCTTGTGCAGAGACAAACCAAAGCATTTTCAAAGCAGTCATTCACACGCATGCATAACTCTACACCTGATAAACTGAAAGACAAATAATAGGCGGGGGAAGGAGGCTATCTTAGAAAGAGATAGGGGTTTTAAGGCCAGACTTGAAAGAGCTGAGTGGGGGGGAGGGGGGTGGGGGGGGGGACCTTACGAAGCGAAACAGGAAGTTCATTCCACAAGCAAGGTCCACCGACAAAGAAAGAACGGCGGTAGTCGTTTGTGTATTTTTTGTATTTGTATTTTATATTCCTTTTTATCACAACAGATTTCTCTGTGTGAAATTCGGGCTGCTCTCCCCAGGGAGAGCGCGTCGCTACACTACAGCGCCACCCATTTTTTTGTATTTTTTCCTGCGTGCAGTTTTATTTGTTTTTCCTATCGAAGTGGATTTTTCTACAGAATTTTGCCAGGAACAACCCTTTTGTTGCCGTGGGTTCTTTTACGTGCGCTAAGTGCATGCTGCACACGGCACCTCGGTTTATCGTCTCATCCGAATGACTAGCGTCCAGACCACCAGTCAAGGTCTAGTGGAGGGGGAGAAAATATCGGCGGCTGAGCCGTGATTCGAACCAGCGCCCTCAGATTCTCTCGCTTCCTAGGCGGACGCGTTACCTCTAGGCCATCTCTCCACTTGAAGGACTAGGACTCTCTCAAACTAAGAGGCATAAGACTGCTCTGGCTGTTTGTGCTGCTTTAGTTTTCTGTGAAGGACTATGGTTCTCAAACTAAGTGGCAAGATTACTACTGGCCCTTAGCACTGCAGCCTTGGGGGACAGTTGGCCTTTCAGGACTATCCCAACGCCGATTGTCCTAACCCTACACTGATACTCATCTGCATGAAAGTGGATCATGTCTGACTTTATATTACCATCAGAACAGCAGAGGAGGCAACTGCTGTCCCAGCTATCTGGGATGGAAGTTGATTATAGTGGAGAGAGTGTCTTGCCCCAAGTACATCCCCACTCTCTCGGTCAAGAGGGTTTTAGGACAGTCGGTGTTGGGGATGGTTCCCAAAGGCCAACTAGCCCACAAGGCTGCAGCACTAAGAACCAGTGCAATTTTTGCCTCCTAGTTTGAGAGTCATAGTCCTTCACAAAAGACTAAGCTGTAAATGGTTTCCCATTGACTGGAGAAACCATTGATAATACAGCTCTCAATTTGCTGTTGGCCCAAATGTAAACTTATGTCAATCTGTGATATAAGCCGAGTGTTGGGCCTAAGCCGAGTGTTGGGCCTAAGCCGAGCCGAGTGTTGGGCCTAAAAAAAAAAAAGGCCACCCACGGTACAACTTGTGCATCTCCCGAGACTGGGAGATGTCTGTTACCAGTTGTGTCACGTGGTAACTACATGTTTCTGATCATGGAGTATTTGTAAGCAACACGTATTGGACTCTTGAGTGTAAATTCACCGAATTTTCCGGACGTCGCAAACTTCTTCTTCTTCTTCTTCTTCTTCTCCTCCTCCTCTCCTCCTCCTTCTTCTTCTTCTTCTTCCTCTTCCTTCTTCTTCCTCCTCCTCCTTCTCCTCTTCCTTCTTCCTCCTCCTCCTTCTCTTCCTTCTTCCTCCTCCTCCTTCTCTTCCTTCTTCTTCTTCTCCTCCTCCTTCTCCTCTTCCTTCTTCTTCTTCTTCTTCTTCTTCTCCTCCTCCTCATCCTTCTTCTTCATCTTCCTTCTTCGTCTTCTTCTTCTCCTCCTTTTTCTTCTTCTTCTTCCTCCTTCTCTTCCTTCTTCTTCTTCTCCTCTTCCTCTTCCTTCTTCTGCTTCTCCTCCTCCTTCTCCTCTTCCTTCTTCTTCTTCTTCTCCTCCTCCTCCTCCTCCTCTTTCTTCTTCTTCTTTTTCTTCTTCGTCGTCTCCTCCTCCTTCTTCTTCTTCCTTCTTCTTCTTCTTCTCCTCCTCCTCCTCCTTCTTCTTCCTCTTCCTTCTTCTTTTCCTCCTCCTCTTTCTTCTTCTTCCTCCTCCTCCTTCTCCTCTTCCTTCTTCCTCCTCCTCCTTCTCTTCCTTCTTCTTCTCCTCCTCTTCTTTCTTCTTCTCTTCCTCCTCCTCCTCCTTCTTCTTCCTCTTCCTTCCTCTTCTTCTCCTCCTCCTCCTCCTCTTTCTTCTTCTCTTCCTCCTCCTCCTCCTTCTTCTTCATCTTCCTTCTTCGTCTTCTTCTTCTCCTCCTCTTTCTTCTTCTTCTTCCTCCTTCTCTTCCTTCTTCTTCTTCTCCTCTTCCTCTTCCTTCTTCTTCTTCTCCTCCTCCTTCTCCTCTTCCTTCTTCTTCTTCTTCTCCTCCTCCTCCTCCTCTTTCTTCTTCTTCTTTTTCTTCTTCGTCGTCTCCTCCTCCTTCTTCTTCTTCCTTCTTCTTCTTCTTCTCCTCCTCCTCCTCCTCTTCTTTCTTCTTCTCTTCCTCCTCCTCCTTCTTCTTCCTCTTCCTTCTTCTTTTCCTCCTCCTCTTTCTTCTTCTTCCTCCCTCTCTTCCTTCTTCTTCTTCTTCTCCTCTTCCTCTTCCTTCTTCGTCTTTTCCTCCTCCTCCTCCTCCTTCCACCTCCTCCTTCTTCTTCCTCCTCCTCCCCCTACTTCTTCATCCTCTTCTTCAGACATCCTAGATGCTGTTCAACAACACAACACTAACAGTGTAAACATCAACAAAGATCAAACCCACTATCTTGCGAAGCAGACAGAGACAACTCACGTTTTTTTCTTTTCTTTTCTTTTTTTTTTTTTAGCGTGTGATTGTTTTCTTCACCACCAGCCGTGATTTCAGCACTCCCACCACTCTTTGTTCTCGCGCCAGTTGTCGTCCCTGCGTGGCCATACTCCACAGATACAGGAGAGGGTTGAGGGCCGAGTTGAAAGGCAACACGAACACAATGAGAACTGCAGAAATCTGTTCCGAAATCCCGACACTAGCGACCAGCACCTTGCTGATGCCGAAGGAGACCCAACACACTGCATCCGTCACAGCTACCCTCGTCATCACCTGTATTGAAGGATACAGCGATCTCCTTGCCGGCTCCAGCACTATTCGGAATTTGGGTGTCCGTCTACCGATGACAATTTGACCAGCGGCGATACCCAAGCTCAGAACGAAGTTGAACGCAACGATAACTGTAAACCACCTGAAGTGCTGGTCAGTGGTGGTGTGGGGGTCAAACAGTGCCTGACGACACAGCCCGGACTGACCAGTGACCCCCCAGTGTAACAGACCGGGCAGGAAGGGGGTCAAGGCCATGGCGAGGCCAACACACCAGGTCAGTGAAGACGCCGTGCCTGTGGCTGCTGTGTGCAGTCTCCACCGGTCAGCAGGGCAGCACAGGACGGTGACGTGGTGCAGTGTTGTGAAACAGATGGTCAGAGCGGACACCTCACTGGACAGGAGGGACAGAAAGCCGCTCACTTTACACGCCACACTCCCTGTCCACTGTTTCTCCCATTCCAGATACCTTCCACGAATATTTCGTCAGCGATGGCCACAATGCTGACGTGCATTCCCATGCACATATTAGCGATCTGTAAGTTGGCCATCAACGCGTCGGAACTGCTCTCAAACATTTTCTTCAAAACAGGCGCTGCAACACTGAGCGAATTCCCAGCGATGGCAATGGTAGCTATCGACCAAAAGAAGATTCTATGGAGTTGGGTCGGTATCAAATGGTGGCACGAAGAAAAGACTGGTTCCGTGGCGACACAGCTGATTTTAGTCGACAGTTCGGGAAGCAGTTTCTCACAGCAAAGCCTGTAATTTGATGAGTAGAAATATTTCAGCTGAGTCAGTTCTGTCAACAGATCCAAAGGAAACGTGTTCACTGGGTTTCCTCTTAAGTCCACTTTCATCAAGCGGGGAGTGTTTTGAAAGCCTGTTGGTCCAATGGTTTCCACTGCAGAAAATGACACGTTCAGAGTGTCAAGTGTGGGAAGATATAAAGATAGTTCAGTGTCGAGCATTTCAATACACGTTTTTGACATGTCCATTCTTGTTAATGTGTAATGCACGCCTTTAATCCTGACCCTGTTTATATGTGTGAGAGGGTTGCTTGCCAAGTTTAAAGTCTTTAAATTTGGCATTCCAACCAACACAGCCATGTCAATACTTCTTAGATCATTATTACCTAGATTGATAAACTGCAAGTTAGAAAGCTTTGTTTTAGAAATGTTACTGAGGAGACAGTAGGACAGATCCAGATGAACGAGATAATGATTCCTACTGAAGTCAGTCAGCGCCATCCCTGACTCTGCAGCATCTAAATACCGGAGTTGGGGGAAGAGACTGACATAGAACTGTTTCCGGCAGTGGAAAGTGTGACCTTGACACCAACAACCTTCAGGACAGGTCCTGTCACACATCAGCTCGTCATCCCGCTGCGGACACTGACCCCAGCCATCACACAGATGGTCTCCGTGCACACACACTATGGACCCTCGACACCTGTACAAACCAGGACACGCCACTGTTTCACAGTGTTGTTCATCCTCGCCGTAAGTGCAGTCAGAAAACCCGTTGCATCGAGTGTAGACAGGGAGACAGTACAACCAGTCTGTTGGACATCTGTAGTGAGTGTCGGGACAGGACTGGTTAACTTTCATGGTCTGTTGACTGAAGTAACCCGTGCCATCCAGCCTGATATGAAACTGTAGTTTTTCTCTGGCTGTAACTGTGGGAAAATACACAGTGTTGATCGGGCAATCATCTTCGTCTGAATGATCCAGACAATCGGAGAATTCGTTACAACGTTGGCTTAAGGACACGCACTGACTGTTGGCACAGAGGAAGTGAAGGCACGTGGGATGCTCGCAGAACGACTCATCACTGTTGTCCGGACAGTCCTGTCTGAAGTCACACACTAAAGTGTAGTGGACTTCGGTGAAGTCGTCACCACACCTGAACCTGGGACCTCCGTTAGACACGTTCTTCTCTAGGTACCCACCTTCACAGATCTCACCGTGCGACGAAGCGGCAGACTTTGAGAGCACACAGTCATTTTCGAGGCCAGCAGAGAAAATGGTGTGTGTCAGGTGACCTTGTGGACACGCAGTTAGGGCTTGTCGTGTGCGTGCGAACATTGACGAAGGGGAAGGCACGTGGCGGAACAGAACACGTGAAGAATCTACACGCACTGCCTGCACGTTCATCTCACACAGGACAGCCACTGTGTAGAAAAGGTGAGCCTCCTTGGCCGTGTAGTTCAACATCATTTCATACAGGTTCACCACCTGAACGGTTCTGGACGGGCGGTAGGCTGTGGGGACTGTGATATGGTTCATGTTGTAAATCACCGTCTTGTCGGACCACGCGCGGAACTTACTGTACATGAAGGGCACTGAATCCCTCCTCAGGGAAAAGCCTAGAAACACGTAGAACTGGTCGTGGTGTTTGAATATGTGAAGGGTGTCGTTCTGTTCCTGTCTTGTCTTTATGGAGGCCACTCTTCCGTGTTCTTTCTGACACTCATGTTCCGCGAAGAGACTGGCCATGGGCAGAGGGAAGGTGAGCAGCTTGAAGCACTTGTTCCGTGAAGCCACCATACCCTGACACACAGAACTGCTGAACGGACAGTGTTCCCCTTCATCCCTACCATCCAAACACTCTACATGTAAATTACAATCTACCATCTTCTCAAACTCGGAGTAATAGCTCACGGAACAGTTAAACTTCGCGTCGGATCGTAGCGGGGGTTTCCTGGACCTGGGGTGAAAGGAAAACTCCAGGTTTGCGATGGAAACAGTAGCTCCGTGTTGCAGCTGTAAGTTCATTTGGAGACACGGACCGCGGAAAAGTCCCAGATATTTATCGTGGTGGCTGATGTGGAAAACTAGAGTGTCGCGCTTCGTTTTGGATTTCCTGTACGTCAGGTACAGCTTCACAGGCTGGTAGCTCCGGATGCTGAAGCGATAGAACCTGACCAAGATGTACACATCCCTCGAGGCTACGTTCAGGTTTTCGTGAAAAATGACCGCCTTCATGTAGTTGCAGTACATATGCGGAACCTGAACAAAGCCTGAACGTTCTGTCAAGTATTTCACGACGAAGTTGTGGCGCTGAATCGTCGCAAGCTGGAGCTGTATTCGAGGATACCCACTGTGCAAAACGCTGACACGGTGGCCGCACGAGTCGATGTATGTGTTGTCAAGACAATGGTGATCGCACCTTACTGCCCACAACAATTGGTCATGGCGATTCACTGTCCCCCACCTGTCATATATCTCGGTTCTCCATACGTCGGAGCCACACCAATATTCTAACCGTCGTACGTGCACACGTGCATACATACCACCTGGTACCTCTACCTGCAGACGACAGAAAGATCCAGAATTGTTGTTCGTTCCGTACGTCACTCCCTGACGTGACGAAAACTCTAGTGGTCTATTTTTAGAGTATGTCCGATCGACGTGAATAATTGTGATGTTTCCATTGGTCTGGTTCAGGAGGGAATCCATCCCTGGACACTTGTCGCTGATGTTCGAGGGACCAGTTGTGACGCTGAAGTTAGTGTCACTTTCGTTTCTTGCCAGTGTGGTGGTATTGCTAACATTAACCACAGCTGTGCTATATTTCAGCCCGCATACTAACAACGACAAGAAATATGCTGTGACTGTCACGTGTATTCGTCTTGTAGGTTTTGCAAATGGTGTGCGATTCATATTGAATGTTTCAATTGATGTGATGGCCTAGAGGTAACGCGTCCGCCTAGAAAGCGAGAGAATCTGAGCGCGCTGCTTCGAATCACGGCTCAGCCGCCGATATTTTCTCCCCCTCCACTAGACCTTGAGTGGCGGTCTGGACACTAGTCATTCGGAAGAGACGATAAACCGAGGTCCGTTGTGTGCTAGCATGCACTTAGCGCATGTAAAAGAACCCACGGCAACAAAAGGGTTGTTCGTGGCAACTGTAGAAAAATCCACTTCAATGGGAAAAACAAATAAAACTGCACGCAGGAATAAAAATACAACAAAAAAACAACAACCCAAAAATGGGTGGCGCTATAGTGTAGCGACGCACTCTTCCTGGGGAGAGCAGCCCGAATTTCACACAGAGAAATCTGTTGTGATGAAACGAGAAATACAATACAATACAATATACAATACAATTAAAAAATTAAAAAATAAAAAACCAACGAGTGCACTTAGACAAGCTGACTACTCTTCAGAGCACGGGAAAGGACCTGAACCATGGCAAGATTACCAATGTGAGAAAACATGTGTGCTATATTTGCAGTGACTGGCCCATGTTGTTTCTGAAATCACTTTTGTCAGTCTTTGATTGAAGAACGGTATGTAAAATGATTACACAACTGTGAACGGAAATTACAAAGAAGAATCAAAGAATGGTGGCTAAAATCCGTGAAACGTTCACTAATTTCATGTGCTCGAGCACGTGCGCGCACACACATGCACACGCACGCTTGCTTGCACACACACACACGCACACACACATACACACACAAGCACGGACGCACGTACACACGCGCACACACACACACACACACACACACACACACACACACACACACACACACACACACACTTTTTTTTTCCTCCATACGCCAGTTTTTTCCTCGGGAACTTTCAAAACCTATAAATCAGTACCAGGCTCGTAGCAACCCCACACTTTCTTTTGATTTATGTCACGTCTATCAAGTTGGACATAAGTTTCACTTACCATAAAACCGCTGTTTTCTTGTGACAGAGCTTGTGTGCGTGATTTATTTGTTATATATATATATACGTCTTACGTATATATATATGTGTGTGTGTGTGTGTGTGTGTGTGTGTGTGTGGAGAGAGAGAGAGAGAGAGAGAGAGAGAGAGAGAGAGAGAGTTTGTGGCAGTAATGATTTCGCCTTTGTTCCTCTCAAACCTGTATCACCAGTGATGTTGGATAGCAGTCTTCATAAATCATTCTGTTTGCATCGAACGATGAATTGAAAAGTCTTATATGTTACACATCTCTTTACCATTCGTTCATAACCATTACTTTAGGTCTTCGCGAGTATGTCTGCACAATAACTGGAAGGAGAGGGACTTTGAAAAGTCTTACGTTTTCCGCAGCTATTGAGCATTCGTTTATTACCGTTATTTTGGGTGTTTGTGTGTATTGTTAGGGCTACGAATTAATATCGGAAGAAAGACTAGCCATACTGTTAAATGCTGCCTAAGATTTTCCAACATTCTATTTCGCTCTCGTGTGTAGGAGTTCAAAGCAGGTTATCATTCTCGAGTAACATTCTTGGCAGGTTGAACATGTTGTAGTGTAGTGTAGTGTAGTGTAGTGTAGTGTTGTGTAGTATAGTGTTGTAGTGTAGTGTAGTGTTGTCTTGTGTAGTATAGTGTAGTCTTGTCTTGTGTAGTGTAGTGTTGTAGTGTTGCGTAGTGTAGTGTAGTGTTGTAGTGCAGTGTAGTGTTGTAGTGTAGTGTAGTGTTGTGTTGTGTAGTGTAGTGTTGTGTTGTGTAGTGTAGTGTAGTGTAGTGTTGTAGTGTTGTGTAGTGTAGTGTTGTGTAGTGTTGTGTAGTGTAGTGTTGTAGTGTTGTGTAGTGTAGTGTTGTGTTGTGTAGTGTAGTGTTGTGTAGTGTA
>NC_134908.1:19868503-19916003 GCF_041734735.1 Babylonia areolata
AAAGTCCACCCTTCTTTCTCTCCGATACAGACTGTATAAAAAAAAGATCCGTTCGCTCTTCTCTACTAATACAGACTGAAAAACCATTGTCTTGTCTCTACAATACAGACTATGTTGCCGTTGGTTCTTTTCCAATTCTCAAGGCCTGACTAAGCGCGTTGGGTTACGCTGCTGGTCAGGCATCTGCTTGGCAGATGTGGTGTAGCGTATATGGATTTGTCCGAACGCAGTGACGCCTCCTTGAGCTACTGAAACTGAAAGCTCTTTTCCAGTGCGCTAAGTGCATGATATACACGTGACTCCAGTCTATCGTCTCATTAGAATAACTGGCGCCCAGACTAAAGGTCTAGTAGACAGGGAGAAAACAGTGATGAGTGTGGCATTCGATCCCGCGAGTTCAGATGTTCCCGCATCCTGGGCGGACACTTTACCACTAAGCCACCACTCCACGCGAGAAATCTGCTGTGACAAATAGTAATACAATACAATACAATACAACACAATACAACACAACACATCATACAATACCATACCATACCTATGATAAATGATAGTCGTGTCCGACTATGACTATCAGAACAGCAAGTGAGGCAACTGCTGTCCCGACTATCTGGGCTAGAATTTGAGTATAGTGGAGAATGTCTTGCCCCAAGTTACATCCCCACTCTCTCGGCCAAGAGGGTTTTAGGACAGTTGGCGTTGGGGATGGTTCCCAAAGGCCAGCTAGCCCCCCAAAGCTGCAGCACTAAGAGCCAGTGCAATTTTGCCTCCTAGTTTGAGAGTCATAGTCCTTCACAAAAGACTGAGCTGTAAATGATTTCCCACTGCAATGGAGAAACCATTGACAATACAGCTGTCACTTTGCTGTTGGCCCACCTGTAAACTTATGTCAATCTGTGTATACAATATGATACTATCCTATATAATACAATAGAATACAATGCAATACAATATAATGCAATACAGTACAATGCAATGCAACTGTTGAATATTCAACCTTGATGCCCCATGCAGAAATCCAGATTGGTCCTGCCACAATACAATGCAAAACAGTGCACTATGATACAATGAATTCACTATAGTACAATATGATGCATTACAATGCACTATAATACAATACAAAAAAATACAATACACTGCAATGCGTTATAACACAATAAAATAGAATACAATGCGCAACACAGCACTGTGATACACTACAATACAATGCACTACAATACAAATGATACACTACAATGCACTACAATGCAATACATTACAATACAGTTAACACACCACAATGTACTACAATACAATGCACTACAATGCTCTATAATACACTACAAACACAATGCACTACAATGCAATGCACTACAATGCTCTATAATACACTACAAACACAATGCACTACAGTACAGTTAATACACCACAATGTACTACAATGCAATGCACTACAATGCTCTATAATACACTACAAACACAATGCACTACAATGCAATGCACTACAATACAGTTAATACACCACAATGTACTACAATACAATGCACTACAATGCTCTATAATACACTACAAACACAATGCACCACAATGCAATGCACTACAGTACAGTTAATACACCACAATGTACTACAATGCAATGCACTACAATGCTCTATAATACACTACAAACACAATGCACCACAATGCAATGCACTACAATACAGTTAATACACTACAATGCAATACAATGCAATGCAGTGCATTACAATACAATGCACTACAATGCTCTATAATAGACTACAATGCACTACAATACAATAATATGCAATACAATGTACTACAATACACTACAATGCACTACAATGCCCAATACAACAAAGTGTACTACAATATACTACAATGCACTACAACACAATATACTACAGTGCACTACAATGCCCAATACAACACAATGTCTTACAACATACTACAATGCACTACAACACAATATACTACAGTGCACTACAATGCCCAATGCAACACAATGTCTTACAATATACTACAATGCACTACAACACAATATACTACAGTGCACTACAATACAATACAATGCACTCCAATACAATACAATACAATGCACTACAATGTACTGTGGTTCGTCCGTCGGGATCAACGAGGACCATCTAGTCATCCTGGGGGTGGGTGGGTTGGGCTCTGTGGGTGCGCAGATGACTGGTCAGGCCAATCCGCGCCCGGAAGGTTCTGACGCAGTGTGGACAGGGGATGGTGGCGGCTGTCGGGGACTTGCTGGCACTGCTTTTCCTGGCCTGTCTGCGTTGCTCTGCTGCAGCGATTCTGTTGGCCTCACAGGATTTGGCGCCTTTGTGAACAGCTGAACGCCACTTTGGTCTGTCCATTGCATTCAGCTCCCATGTGTCGTGGCTGATGTTGAAGGCCTTCAGAGAAGCTTTCAGAGTGTCTTTGAAGCGCTTCTTTTGGCCTCCATGGGAGCGCTTGCCATGTTGGAGTTCGCCGTACAGCAGTTTCTTGGGGAGCCAGTGGTCTGGCATGCGAACTACATGGCCTGCCCAGCGCAGCTGGGCCTGTATCAAGATGGTGTAGATGCTGGTCAAGTTTGCACGAGTGAGCACCTCTGTGTCAGGGATCTTCTCTTGCCACTTTATGCCGAGAAGTTTTCTGAGGCTGGTGGTGTGGAAGTGGTTCAGCTTTTTGGCGTGGCGTTTGTAGACCGTCCATGATTCACATCCATACAGCAGTGTGGTGAGAACTATGGCCTTGTATACTTTGAGCTTCGTCTCCAGGGTGATGCCTCCCCTGTTCTAAACGTTCTTATGGAGTCTGCCGAAGGCAACTCTGGCTTTGGCGAGTCTGGCATTCACCTCATTGTCGATGACAACTGTGCGAGAGAGTGTACTGCCCAGGTATGTGAACTTGTCCACCGCTTTCAGTCTTTGCCCGTTGATGAAGATGTTTGGTTCAACGTAAGGCTTTCCTGGAGATGGCTGGTGCATCACCTCAGTCTTCTTTGTGCTGATTGTGAGGCCAAAGTTGTCACAGGCAGCAGAGAACTTGTCGACGCTGTGTTGCATGTCAGCTTCGGAGGCAGCGTTGAGAGCGCAGTCATCAGCAAACAGGAAGTCGTTGACGGTGTCTGTCCTCACCTTGGTTTTTGCTTGAAGCCTCCTGAGGTTGAAGAGTGAGCCATCTGTGCGGTACCTGATGCCAATGCCTACGTCAGCGTCTCTGAAGGCATCTGTCAGCATGGCTGAAAACATGAGACTGAACAGGGTGGGGGCAAGAACTCACCCTTGCTTGACTCCGTTGGAGACAGGGAATGGTTCTGAAGTCTCTCCGTTGTCTTGGACTTGGGCCAGCATCCCATCGTGTAGTTGCCGTATGATGGTGATGAACTTTCTGGGACATCCGTACTTCGCCAAGATTCTCCAAAGGCCATCTCTGCTAACAGTATCGAAGGCCTTGGTCAGATCGACATAGGTGGAGCAAAGGTCGGCGTTCTGTTCCTGACACCTCCTGGAGCTGCATGGCAGCAAACACCATGTCGATAGTCCCGCGTTCTTTCCGGAATCCACACTGGCTCTCTGGTAGGAGACCTTACTCAAGGTGCGCTATGAGACGGTTGAGTAGCACTCTGGCCAGAGTCTTGCCTGCAACAGACAGCAGGGATATTTCACGATGGTTGTCACAGGCCTGACGATTTCCTTTGCGCTTGTACAGGTGTATGATGGAAGCGTCTTTGAAGCCCTGTGGAACTGCCTCATGCTGCCAGATGAGCTGGAAAAGCTGATGAAGCTTCTCAGTCAGCGCCATACCACCTCCTTTGTAGACCTCAGCTGGAACGGAGTCTGAGCCAGGGGCTTTGCCATTGGATGGCAGACGGATAGCTTTCTGGGTCTCCTCCAAAGTTGGAATGGCATGTAGTACAATGTACTACAATACACTACAATGCACAAAAATACAATGCAGTGCACTACACTGCACTGCAACACACTAACAATCCACTACAGTGCGCTACAATACAATGCACTCCAATGCAATACAATGCAATACACTACAAAGCACTACAACGCAATACATTACAAAACACTACAATGCAATACAATACAATCCAATGCAATACAATATAATGTATTATAACGCATAACAATACAATCCACAACAATACAATACAATGCAACACAATATAATCCAATGCAATACAATACAATGTATTATAATGCACAACAATACAATACAATGCAATACAATGCAATGTATTATAATGCACAACAATACAATACAATGCAATACAATGCTGCTTCGTGCACAGATTCAGGTTGTTCCTGCCATGGTCCACATTGCCATGACCTCGTTCCACTGTGCGGACATTGTTACATCGTCATCAAAACTTTGACGTCATTTTACAGCAGTTCCGCTGACGTCAACCAAAGAGCGAGCGAGTATTGCCAACTACTTGGAGGCAAGCTAGCCTCTCCCAAGTGTTTCAAATACTGGCTCCACGAATATATAGAACTTGCAAAACAGAGAGGAGTTGAAAAAGTTTCTGGTGTTGTTTCCAGTGGTGGTGATTTGTTGAAAGAAGCCCGAAAAGAACCAGTGGTGATAGGAGACCATATTTTGATCGGTCTGTACACCAGTGATATGACGCTGCCTAGTGAGTACCGAGAAGAATTGATCAGCGAAGATCGAACGGTTTACTATCATTCTGTTCACAAGATGGTAGCCAACATTTACTACGCCCCTCTCCAGTGCGTCACTACTGTCGAGTACCACCACTACGCTCAGAAATGTGAGCTGGATTCAAACACTCGGACGTTTGGGGCAGTGTGCGAATTCATGAAAAATGAAACAAATGACAGTGAGAGTCGCTCAGGAGTGGTGCTGAGCGCTGCGTATTTTTTGAGTGTTGATCAACAGCGTTTTGTTGAGTGTCCAAAAGGTTACGTAACACATAGGTTTTTATTGTGTGGTTCCCAGCGGTATAGTCTATGCGGGGGAACGGAGACTCAATGTTCGTTCGACAACCAACCGCTGTCCATACACAGAGTGTATAATTCAACAGATCTGTACAACTCTGTAGTCCGCGTGTTCACGTGTGATGACGGCCTTTCCACATTGTCCTACACCCTGGTGTGTGACTTCATCGCCAACTGCCCGGACAACAGTGACGAGTCTTTCTGCAGGCACCTCACCTGCGTCAACACGTTCACCTGCGGCAACGGTCAGTGCGTGTCCGTTTACAACGTTTGCGACAGACTGTCCCACTGTCTGGACGATTCGGATGAGAGGGACTGCGAGGTGTTCCGGAAGCCTGATGAATCCAGGTTCTTCGCCTTTGTTCCTTTCCCGATGCTGATCACGTTCAATGGCCGCAGGTTCGTGTTGAGGCAGATGGCTGTCAACGAGTCTTGCCCAGACAGTCACTACCGCTGTCCAGGTGAGTTTCAGTTTACACTGTCAGTTTTTTTTCTTTCTCAAGGAGAAGTCACTGTGTTTGGACAAAACCCATATACGCTTCAGATGCCTGGCCAGTTCCTGTCCACCCATTCAGCGTGTTGGGTAATGCTGCTGGTCAGGCATCTGCTTAGCAAATGTGGTGTAGTGTATATGGATTTGTCCGAACGCTGTGACACCGCCTTGAGTAACTTAACTGACTGGCAGCATAAGTCAACATGCTTAGTCAGGTGCTGCGTGCATGCGTATGAATTTGTTTACCCATCAGAGTGGGTTGCTTCTACAGAATTTTGCCAGAGGACAATACTTAAGTTGCCATGGGTTCGTTTTTTCGTGCGCCAAGTGAGTGCTGACATCAATTTACCAAAAGACTAGACGCTCATTTGGATTTCCCAGTCGGAGTTGGGAGAAAAGGCGAGACCCAGACCCTTACAGTCAGTGTATTGCAAATGAGTTTCTTAACCACTCCACCACGTTGTTCCTCCAGGTGAGTTGAACGACTGCCTGCCTGTCTTCACCTGGTGCAACGGGCTGTATGACTGCACTGACGGGCAGGATGAGGAAGGCTGTGAAGACATGACGTGTCCTGGTTTCTTCCAGTGCAGAGCTTCACGAACATGTCTGCATGGAGACCACCTGTGTGACGGCTGGCCCCACTGCCCGCTGAAGGACGATGAGCTGTCCTGTCACGTGGTCTGTCCAATGGGCTGTCTGTGTCTGGGTCACACGTTTCGCTGCATCCAGCCTTTCTCCATAGCGCTCTTTCCTCAGCTCCGCTCTCTGGACGCCACGGGTTCAGGTATGACGCTGTCTGATGTGGATCGTCTCATCTATCTCGTTCACCTGGTGCTTGCTCAGTGTTCTTTGACAGCTCTGCCCGAAGTGGAGTTGCCCATTCTGAGGTTTCTTGATCTCCGGAACAACCATTTGCAACATGTCAACATCGCTAATGTTGCTGGTTTGACAAATCTACAGGCACTGCTCCTGTCTAACAATCCTCTCACGTCAATTTACAGGGATAACACGTCCTTCGCTAGCCAAAGAGCACTTACTTTCATAGATCTTTCATATACCACTTTCAAAATATTTGATTCTGAGAACCTGTCATTGTTTACCAGTTTACAAAAGTTAAATTTGTCTTTTACTTTAATTCACACAATCAGCAAAGGAGGTTTTCAGTTCACAACACAACTGAGCGAACTGTATATGGATGGAAGTCCCATGAAAACTTTCCCTCCGGACATATTCCGAGACCTCTATAAGCTGCACATCATCTCTACCCACAACTACAAACTATGCTGCAAAGAAATACTGCCAGACAACACTGACGATATCACGTGCTACGCTCCATCAGATGAAATTTCTTCCTGCGAGGATTTGCTGCAGTCTGGGATGTACCGAAGTTTCTTGTGGCTGATCGCCTGTCTGTCACTGACGGGAAACTTCTTCTCCTTGATCGTACGTTTGTGTCTGCAGAAAATGACTTCTTCCAGTGGCTTCAGCGTGTTCGTCACCAACCTTACCATGGCGGACTTTCTGATGGGAGTCTACCTGTGTACAGTTGGAGTGGCTGATGAACGTTTCCGAGGCAGGTATCTTTATCACGATGAAGCCTGGAAAAGCAGTGTGGCCTGTAAGGTGGCCGGCTTTCTGTCTCTCCTGTCCAGTGAGGTGTCTGCTCTGATCATTTTCTTGATCACGCTGGATCGCTTTCTGGTCCTTCGGTTTCCGTTCAGCACAGTCCGATTCGAGAGAAAGTCAGCCATTGTTGCCTGTCTTCTTGTTTGGATAGTTGGTTGGTTCCTTGCTTTTTGGCCTCTGCTTCCCTCTATGGCACACTGGAAATTTTATGGCCAGACAGGCATCTGCATTCCATTGCCAGTCACAAGGCGAGAGTTTAAAGGACGTCTCTATTCTTTCAGTGTATTCATAATCCTAAATTTCGTTACGTGTTTGTTAGTTTCAGTGGGTCAAGGTTTCATCTATTCGTCCATACAGAAGAATGCATTGACGACCAGCAGTACGAAAATGTCGAGGGACGTCACTATAGCACGACGGTTGATCACTGTGGCCGTGACAGACTTCATGTGCTGGTTTCCTGTTGGATTGTGTGGTATTCTGGCACTGGCTGGGATTCCCATACCTGAAGAAGTGAACGTTGGCCTGGCAATATTTGTGTTGCCCCTCAATTCTGCTGTTAATCCTTTCATGTACACATTCAATGCTTTGGCTGAAAAGCGGAGAAAATCAGACGAATTAAAATTGATGAAGTGGCTCGAATCTCATGATGATTTTCTTCATGATTTCAAATGATAGGATGCAAACGTTAATATGATAGTCAGCCATGTCCGACTAAGACCATCAGGAGAGCAGAGGAGGCGACTGCTGTCTCGACTGTCTGAGCTAGAATTTCATTATGGTGGACAGTGTCTTGGTACACATCACTGATCTTACTATTACAAAAACTAAGAACGTGAGTGAGCAAAAGTCAAATCACTGTGTGAATCAGTAATACGTATGGTGATCCCAACGGGATGCAGGAATGCCTTCACATATGTTTCACGTGCAGAAGAACAAACTGTTCACAGATGTCTGAGCAGTGTTTCACTGTATCAGGGTGACCGCCTGGTGGACAGCAGCGACGTTACCTGGTGAAGGTCACATCTTTTGCAGGAAATCCCCAAAATGCACAACCAGCTTCAGGGACAATGACGACGCAGGAATGTAGAACTGCAACAGAAAGCTTGATTGACTCCAGCAGTGTGTGGGTGCTGTGTGGACAGTCAAAAGAGAGGGTTTGCAGACCCACTTTCGTCTGATTTTCGTGGAGATTCCCCGGTTATTTTTTTTTTAAGTAAACTGTGCATGCACGTCTCCATTTCCTTTTTTTTTTCTAGATCACCAAAAGGCTAAAATTTCGTTGTGGAAACCACAGTCTTGATAAAAGGGGTTTGAACAATTTCAGTTACTATTTTTGCGGTTTTTCTTTTTTTTTTTCAAGATATATTTGGTTTTATAACTACATCCATCATATGCCCAGTCTTCTATTTTAACTCTGAGTGTATTTCTTGTCACATGTCTACCATTACTTATTCGAAGTGATCCATTTATAAACTCTGCCGAAAAGTTGTCCAGACAAAGGCAGTGCAAACTCCGAGAAAAGCTAGTTACAGTGGTGGGTTGCCCATGACGTCATATGACCTACTTCTTGCTCTGCAAGCGACGAAAGGTCCCCCACGAATGCAGGCCTGCAAACCCTCCCTGATGTCTTGTAGGATGGCTTTAGCGTGGAATAAGGTTTCGACACTTCGAAAAATAAAAGTATTGGATAATCTCATACCGACAGCAGCGGAAGCCAAACTGTACGGCACCCTGGAGGAGCTGCGACGGACGGCAGCCTTCATCGAGGACACCGGGCTGCTCATCTAATGGGAGGCGAACGAGGAAGAAGAAGAAGGTTAAACTCATTTTCAGTCCTCCGAAAACGGAGTATGACTGCCTACACAGCGAGGGTAACAAACACACACGTAAAAAACCCTCTAGTGTCTGTGAGTGAACGCGGGAGTCGCAGCCCACGAACCAAAGAAGGAGAAGATATGTTTGCAGGATTCACCGAACGTCCTTTGCGAACGATGAAAATGTCAGCGGCTACCACGCCAGGGATGACTGAATCGCACAATTGCGACCACACTGTGGGCGGTCAGTAGCTGATGACAGGTCTCTCTTTGTAGGGATTTGGGAGGCTGGCCAGCGAGGAAGGTGGCAGAATGGTTAAGACGCTCAGCTGCCAATACAGAGAGTCCGTGAGGGTGTGGGTTCGAATCCCGCTCTCGCCCTTTCTCCTAAGTTTGACTGGAAAATCAAACTGAGCGTCTAGTCTTTCGGATGAGACGATAAACCGAGGTCCCGTGTGCAGCACGCACTTGGCGCACTGAAAAAGAACCCATGGCAACGAGAGTGTTGTCCTCTGGCGAAATTACGTAAAATGAAATCCACTTTCATAGGTACACAAATATGTAAGCATGCACTCAAGGCCTGACTAAGCGCGTTGGGTTATGCTGCTGGTCAGGCATCTGCTCAACAGATGTGGTGTAGCGTGTATGGATTTGTCCGAACGCAGTGACGCCTCCTTGAGAAAGTGAAACTGAAACTGAAACTGGCCAGCGGGTTCGGTCTGTGCGTATGTCAGGAATCTGCTTCACCTCTCCACCCCACGTTTGTTTGTTTTTCGCTCTGTGTGTGTGTGTGTGTGTGTGTGTGTGTGTGTGTGTGTGTGTGAATAGAATAGAATAGAATAGATTTTATTGTCATGAAACCTTAAGGTTTGTAAGACACAAGTGCAATGGTAAATGAATGAATGAATGAAAAATACACAATTAATTAATCAATTAATGCAATAAATTGCAACAGCATTCATAAACAAATTTTCCTACTCTTGTTTGTATATATTCATCATCTGTTAGCATCACCTGACTGGGAATATTTCCTGTGTCATTCGAATTTTGAATATCTTTTAAAAATTGTTCCCTTTAGGTTTTAAATTTAATACAATGATCAAGAAGATGGATTTCGTCTTCCAGTATGTTACACTTGCTGCACAATCTGTCTTCTTGTGGAATGTGTGTGTGTGTGTGTGTGTGTGTGTGTGTGTGTGTTTCAAGCAGACTTTGTGTAGCATATGTGAATCAGCCGGCACGCTTTTTGACACCTGTTTGAAGCTGAAACTGAAACTGGAACGGCTGTGACGATCTTTCTGCAGAGAAGCTGGAGTTCACACGTGTCAGCTTTGAACTAGAATCGACTGGCAGCCACTCGTAAATCATCTTCCAGTTCCCATTGAAGCTGTGGGCTGGAGATGGTTTACTACTGTCTGCATCTGCTCGGGTGTTGTTTTTTTTGTTTTGTTTTGTTTTTTGTCCGCAGCAGACGTGGTGTTGCAGTGCATGGATCAGTCCACACGTATTGACACCCCCTTGAAACTGAAACCTAAATTATGTTCTGAAATCAAGTGATTGTTAAGGAAGCTCCTAAAATTTCCTGGATCGAGCACAGGACCAATGAATATTGGTGGAGTGATGGCCCAGAGGTAACGCGTCCGCCTTGGAAGCGAGAGAATCTGTGCGCGCTGGTTCGAATCACGGCTCAGCCGCCGATATTTTCTCCCCCTCCACAAGACCTTGGGTGGTGGTCTGGGCGCTAGTCATTCGGATGAGACGATAAACCGAGGTCCCGTGTGCAGCATGCACTTAGCGCACGTAAAAGAACCCAAGGCAACAAAAGGGTTGTTCCTGGCAAAATTCTGAAGAAAAATCCACTTCGATCGGAAAAACAAATAAAAAACTACACGCAGGAAAAAATACAAAAAAATGGGTGGCGCTGTAGTATTGCGACGCGCTCTCCCTGGAGAGAGCAGCCCGAATTTCACACAGAGAAATCTGCTGTGATAAAAAGAAATACAAATACAAATATGTACGGAGCAGAATTAAGAACCTTGCTGGACCTCAGGAACCTCTCCTTTCAACTGTGAAGAGACGCAAGCTGATAATGGTTTGGGCACAACACTCGACACACCAGTCTGTCCAAAACAATCCTGCAAGGCACCATCGAGGGCAGGAGAAGAAGAGGAAGACAGCGGAAGAACTGGCATGAGAACATCAAACAATGGACCAGACTCCATACACGTGAGCTGCTGCCGGCGGCTGCTAACAGAGACAGATGGAGAAGGGAGGTTGCGTCTGCGGTCCTCAGGCTTCCCCCAACGACTACTTTGTAGTTATGGGCCTGAGACGAGACGAGACGAGACGATTGTTAAGAGAGAAAAGCGAGAAGAAGAAGAAGAAGAGAAATAGAAGAAGAGTGGACATTTATGAACCCTTTCACTGCCAAACTCGCATTTATGCAGCAGCTAGGTAGAGGACCCATGGTCACTGAAGGGTGACCAGATCATGGGACTGTTATCCATGAACCTACTGCTCTTTATGTTCGGTGGTAGGACAGGTAATATTTTCTACACATCGCAGGGGGAATCCCCAGCTGTTCTTAGACACCCTATTTTCTGTGTTTCTATACCACAAGGGAATTTTGCACTCTAAATTGACTGGCGGTGAAAGGGTTAAGCGCGTCTTTCCAGAAATACTGCTCGAAGTGCTTTACATTTCGTCCCCCGCACCCCCCCCCCCCCCCCTCCCCTCCATTCCCTTCCCCCCCACTCCACCCCCTCCACCCACTTACCCCTGCTAAAAAATACATCCTTGCTACACGCACTCGCGTACGCACACATAAATGGCAAACGACTTCCCCACCACATTGAAGCATGCATTCGAAACCATATCACAAACTAAGACCAGCACTGGAAAGATGCAGTTGTTGGAAAAGATGTGTTTTCAGAGCTACATGGTTTTGAAGGAGAGGAGGCAAGGCAAGACAAGGAGTTTATTTGGTGTGCCCCCTTGGGGGGCATTGAAACATTACATACGTTCATCCTTTACACATATCCATGCATGCAGTGAAAACGGGCAGCTTATTTCTGCCTGAGTGTGTGTGTTTGCGTGACTGAAACCTGATTGAATGACGCAAGAAACGAGAATGATGAGCGCCCAATGGCAGCTGTCAATCACCTTTTTCCCCAGGTAGGCAGCCTGTTTCGCAAATGACAAGTGACGCTTAGAGCTTGGTCTCCGACCGAGGATAGGTGCTAAATAAATATCCATATCATCATCATAACACATACTGTGGACATTGTTCAGTGTTGTCGTCAGCGCAGCCTGTTGTGCAAAATGACTCGGTGTTTGTAAAGCGCTCAGAGCTTGGTGGTCTCCGACCGAGGATAGGTGTTATGTAAGTATGCATTATGTAAGAGATGGAAGGAAGGGAGTGGGAAGGGACAGAGCGTGGGCAGGGGTGGGGGGGGGGGGGGGGGGGGGGGGGCTGGGCGGGAGGGGGGGAGGGGTAGGGGGGGGCGGCGAGAGGGGTGGGGGAGAGAGGTGCGATGCAGACTGCTCTCTGTACACCGCCCTGTCTCTCTTTCTCACTCGCCTGATCCGGCGGCGAAAGACCTGGGAGATGATGATGATGACGGAGATGATGAAGATGATGATGGTGAAGAAGAAGATGATGATGATGGAGAAGATGATGAAGATGATGGTGATGAAGAAGATGATGATGATGGAAATGAAGAGGAGGAGGATGGTGGAGATGATGATGAAGATGATGATGGTGAAGAAGAAGATGATGATGATGGAGATGATGAAGAAGATGATGATGATGGAGATGATGATGGTGATGATAATGATGAAGATGATGGTGGTGATGAAGAAGATGATGATGGTGGAGATGATGATGAAGATGATGGTGATGAAGAAGAAGATATGATGGTGATGAAGATGATGGTGATGATGAAGATGATGGAGATGATGATGATGGAGATGGAGATGATGGTGATGCAGAAGATGATGATGATGAAGATGATGGTGATGAAGAAGATGATGATGATGGAGATGAAGATGATGGTGATGAAGAAGACCGTTTTGTTTATTTTATCCCGCCATTCAGGCAGCCATACTCCGTTTTCGGATGTGTACATGCTGGATGTTCTTGTTTCCATAACCAACCGAACACTGACATGGATTACAGGATCTTTAACATGCATATTTGATCTTCTGCGTGCATATACACACGAAGGGGGTTCAGGCACTAGCAGGTCTGCATATATGTTGACCTGGGAGACCGGAAAAATCTCCATCCTTAATTAACCCATCAGGTGCAACGGGTCACCGAAGTCGGGAAACTCTGGCGAAAATCAAACCATTTGATCACCACACCGTGAAGGGGGGTTCTTTGCACTACACATCAATAACTAGTAGTGTTGCAAATAAAATTAATTCCGGAATTCTAAAGAACACGACAGAAATGGTTTGAAGATGGGAAGTCCACAAACGTGTGAAATTTGAACCCACAGTTTAATTGTACTTCAAGACGTCGAAAACGAAAACCAGAGCCACAAAAAAACAACATACAAACAAACCAACAACAACAAAAAGAAAAAAAAACAATAACAATTAAATCTGCTATTCGCTCATCACTAAAAAAAAAAAAACCTCCTCTTTTTAAAGCCTGTCTATATAAGCACTCTCAGCTTCCTTATTCTCCAGCACCACCCATGTCAGCTCACTTTGGATGTATGTAGAGTGGGAAAGGGAGAGTATGGGGGGGGGGGGGGTGGAGGGGGGGGGGAGGTTGAGAAAGAGTGGTCAATGAATGTTTTAAGTAACTTGTAATATTTTTCTTTCATGTAAAGCGCCCTGAGCTCTTAGAGAAAAAGGGCCCTATATAAATATACATTATTATTATTATTATTATTTAAAGAAAACAAACAAATAAAAATAAAAAAAATCTCGGGAGGAAGGTGGCGCAATGTTTGAAACGCTTTTCTGCCAGTGCAGTGTCCGTGAAGGTCTGGGTTCGAATCCTGCTGTATTCACGGCCATGTTGGTGATATAATCACTGTCATGTTGGTGATATATTCACTGTCATGCTGGTGATATATTCACTGTCATGCTGGTGATATAATCACTGTCATGCTGGTGGTTATATTCACTGTCATGCTGGTGATATATTCACTGTCATGCTGGTGATATAATCACTGTCATGATGGTGACATATATTCACTGTCCTGTTGGTAATATATTCTACATAGTACATAACAAGGTACGAACATAAATCGAAAATCATACACAAACACAGATACAGTAGAAATTAGGATACATACAAGTGCATATCAATATAAACACTTGTGCATACTCACACATGCACGCAATGCCCACACACACACACGCACACACGCACACGCACACGCACACACACGTTTGAAACAGAAGCTGCTAATTACATGTGGATGGGGCTGATGACTAGATGGTTGTTGATAAAACATGATAAACAAAACAGACGATAACAATGATGATGATGATACTATTATTATTATAATTATTTATGAAATGAATATTTAATGATAAATAAATACATAACGAGTAAAAAAATAATAATAATAATAATAAAAAGAAGTAAATAAATGAAATTAATAACATCACATCAACTAAAAAATGTTTAATAAAAAAATATTTTAAAAAAAACAACACGAAATAAAAGAAGCAAAGAAAAGAAAATAATTATATGAACAATGATAACAATAATGATAATAATAATGGTAATGGTATGATACAATACAATACAACACAATACAATACAATACAACACAATACAATACGGTACTCTATTCTACTCTACTCTACTCTACTATACTATACTATACTATAGTGTAAAGCTGGGATGTATTCACTGTAATATGGACGATAATCATCGTCAGTTTCAGTTTCAGTTTCAGTAGCTCAAGGAGGCGTCACTGCGTTCGGAAAAATCCATATACGCTACACCACATCTGCCAAGCAGATGCCTGACCAGCAGCGTAATTCAACGCGCTTAGTCAGGCCTTGAGAAAAAACAAATAAATAAATAAATACACTAAAAAAAAAAGAACTACTACTAATAATAATAATATGCATAAGGCGCAAAAACGTGATGAAGTCAACTATAAGCGTACAAAAAAATAAAATAAAATAAAATAACCATCTTCAATAAGGTCACAGTTAGAGTCCAGAATGGTGTCACATACAGACAGTGTAGAGCTATAATGCTATCGTTTCCACGTAACCACGTGTGAATTCAAGACATTATAAACAAGAACCTACACTGTGCGTCTGTGATAAATGGCCTTTGACAACCATTGCATCTTCTGCGTGAGGTCCACCCTGAGTGATGATGATCTGGAACATCGAGGCTGCAGCCGTTACCAGAATACTGCATCGACTGAACATCGGATCTGGAACTCTTTTTTCAAGTCTTCCCTGAAAACCCACTTCTTTAAACTAATGTAAAACACCACAGTGTTATTCTATTCTCTCTCTCTCTCTCTCTCTCTCTCTCTCTCTCTGTGTCTGTCTCTGTCTCAGAGAGAGAGAGTATGTGTGTGTATGTGTGTGTTCTGTTGTTGTTGTTGTTTTATGTCGATTGTTAATGCCATGCTTGTGCCTCTGTGTGTGTGTGTGTGTGTGTGTGTGTGTGTGTCTTATTTTTACCATGCTTATGCCTTTATGTAGTTTAGTATTCGCATTCTATGACTTAAAGTAGCATTGTCTAGTGCATGCAATGACATACATAATGTAGTATTGTCCAGTGTAGACCCTGTTTCAGGGCGGGGACTGGATGAACAAAAAGCGCGCCAGTGCTTATCTATTATCCTCGATAATAAACAATTTGTCTTGTCTTGTCCTTTCTCTCTCTCTCTCTCTCTCTCTCTCTCTGTGTGTGTGTGTGTGTGCGGGGTGTTGGGGTGGGGGGTTACAGGAGTGTGTGCGTGTGTGTGTTTACCCGTTTTTTTGTGTGTGTTTTTTTGTAAAGCGCCTGAAACCCTATTTACAGAACAGGCGCTACACAAGCTCACAATATTATTTTTTTTATTAGTGGTGGTGATGGTGGTGTTTTTGATTGTCGATACAAGGGAGATGATTTGGGAAGACGTACTGTGAAGTGTACAAACGAGAGACATGGGACACAACTCTGTATGGCACTAGCACGCCATATGAGGTTCGTGTCCTGCACGTGGAATGATAGGACCTCCTGTGACGTGTGCATGTCAGTCAGAAGGGTTAGACGTTTTGAGGATGGATGTGGTTTGTTTTCCAAACGGCGTTTAAAACTTCACACTGAGGCCGAATGTTCAGCGAATCGGAGGGTTTTATTACGAGGTTTAAAAAAAAAAAAAAAAAAAAAAAAAAAAAAAAACCCACCTCACGTGACCATTGCTTGGTAGTGGATTTGGTAGATAAAAAGATCAAATGCCTGATAATTACGTTATCAGCTCAGTTTCATGTCACAAGTGTTGAACGTTATCAGTTACTGGGAATTATTTGTATGGCAAGCACTCGGGTTTGTCTGTCGCAGTGCTAGGCGTCGGCACTCTTCAGAAAGCCATCAATGTTTTTGGTCACCAGGAGGACACACACCAGAGGAGACCCTGCGCTGCTGCTGAGTCACTTTTGGTGGTGTTCAGTTGTGCCTGCTCTTATTCAACATACTAAAAAAAAGACGCATAACAATGCACACACACACAAGAAAGAGGGACACACAAACACACTCAGATATGCACACACGCACACACACACACTGATTTGGGAAGAATGTTAAAGAAAAAAAGAAAAGGAAGGGGGAAATAGAAGAATGAAAACCCCACAAAAAAGAGGATCTGGGGTAAAGGGGCACTGTAGCCACGTGCTCTCCTATCAGAGAGAGAGAAACAGACAGATAGTTAGAGACAGACAGATTCAGGCAGACAGAAAGCAGATACCTTTCTTCACAAGAACGTAACACACTATTATACAGTTCGTGTGTTATGCTGAGTAAGCACTTGAAAATCCTGAAAAGAAAAATGAAGAAAAACTATGGCAGTGGAGGGACATTGATCTAAGGTCGATGGAAGTACCTTATGTGGCGTCAGCATTCTACGTGAGGTACACAATCTCTGACTCACGTGGCACGCGCACGTCACGCAAAGTTAACTCCCCTGACACTGCTTTTGATGCTGTTCACGTCTGCAAAGGACTGCTCCCTTACTGAATTACACAACAAAAGGACGTCTCCCTTACTGAATTACAACAAAACAACAAAAGGATGGCTCCCTTACTGAATTACAACAAAAGGACGGCTCCCTTACTGAATTACAACAAAAGGACTGCTCCCTTACTGAATTACACAACAAAAAGAAAGGACTGCTCCCTCACTGAATTACAACAAAAGGACTGCTCCCTCACTAAATTACAACAAAAGGACTGCTCCCTCACTGAATTACACAACAAAAGGAAAGGACTGCTCCCTCACTGTATTACAACAAAAGGACTGCTCCCTCACTGAATTACAACAAAATGACTACTCCCTCACTGAATTGCAACAAAAGGACTGCTCCCTCACTGAATTACAACAGAAGGAAAGGACTGCTCCCTCACTGTATTACAACAAAAGGACTGCTCCCTCACTGAATTACAACAGAAGGACTGCTCCCTCACGGGACGATCGTTTGAAGATGTTCGTTGAACAATTGCTTTATGTTTGCTCTCCAAGGTTTAGTTCTCGTTTCTTTGATTTTTTTTTTCTTCTACTTTTTTTTTCTCTTTTTTTAAATAATAGTTTTGTTTGGGGTTGTTTTTGTTGTAGTTGTTTGGGGGTTTTTTTTTCAACTAAAAGCCCTCAAATTGATAATAATCAAACCGAAGAACACATACCCACTTCTCTCCCTTTACCGTTGCCAATGACGTCGACTTGCCTGAAGCTTGTGTGTTGTACTTTGATAGGTTGTGTCGTGTCGTGTTGCGCTGTGTTGTGTATTATGCTGAGTTTTGCTTTTGCGGGGGATGTCGTGTCGTGTCGTGTCGTGTTGCGTTGTGTTGTTTAATATGATAGTAATGGATACTTATATAGTACACTATCCAGAAATCTACTCTAGGTGCTTTACAAAAACGCTTTTGTTAACATAAAACATTACATTACATCAATGTTACATACACACACACCAAAATGTGACTACACACACACACACACACACACACACACACACACTGCATACATACATTTTAACATACATGTGTATCTAACAGCTACCCCAATACATACGCACACATAGGCAGGCACAAACTTACATAAACACACGCACACACAACAAACATTCATATACATGCATGTAGTAATGTACACATACATATGTATACACACATAGTCAAGCACAGCTAACGCAAAGGAAGTGAACCTGCCACAATTGAACTTATTGCTGAGGGAAAAGGTGAGTTTTGAGACGAGATTTAAAAGATGCGAGGGAATCAGAATGACGGATGTTATCAGGTCTTTGGCGATTGAAAAGAAAACGATCTGTGTTGTACTGTGGAGTGTTGTACTGAGCTGTGCTTTTGTGGGACGTGTCGTGTCGTGTCGTGTTGTGTTGTACTGAGCTATGCTTTTGTGGGACGTGTCGTGTCGTGCCGTGCCGTGTCGCGTTGTGTTGTACTGAGCTGTGCTTTTGTGGGACGTGTTGTGTCGTGTCGTGTCGTGTCGTGTCGTGTTGTGTTGTACTGAGCTGTGCTTTTGTGGGACGCGTTGTGTCGTGTTGTATCGTGTAGTGTTGAATGTAAAATGTCACATTTTTGTCTGAGTGTGTATGTTCTGTGCCTGAAATAGGATTGAATGACACAGGAAACGAATGATGAGCGCCCTATGGCAGCCATCAGTCGGCTCTACCCAGGTAGGCAGCCTGTTGTGCAAATGACCCCATGTTTGTAAAGCGCTTAGAGCTTGGTCTCCGACCGAGGATAGGCGCTGTATAAGCATCCATATCAATTAATCAGTCAATATGGGAGAAGGAAGAAGAACTAACCTTTTAGCAAGTTAGTCTTAGTAAGCCAAACTTATTCAGAAAAAGGAGGGGTGGGGGTGGGGGATTTTAAGTGCCTGTTTTCAGGCTATTTTGGATATCGTCAGTGTGGCGTTCTCTCTCCGATATCAAGACTGTCGCTGGTAAGAGTCTTTCCCAGTGTGTCTGGAGTTATTCGGAGTTTCGTGTTTGAAAAAAAAAAAAGGGTTGGAAGGACATTTCGACCTTCCTTGTGAATTTTATTTAAGGGTGACTGTAGTAGTAGTAGTAGCAGCAGCAGTAGTAGTTGTAGCAGTCGTCGTAGTAATAGTAATAGCAGTCGTCGTCGTCGTCGTCTGCGTAGTAGCAGTAGTAGTTGCTGTTGTTGTGGTTATTGTTGTAGGTGTAGTAGTAGTTGTTGTAGGAGGAATAGTAGTAGTAGTAGTTGTTGTTGTTGTTCTTGGAGCAGCAATAGTAGTAGCTTGTTGTTGTAGGTGTAGTAGTAGTTGTTGCAGGAGGAGGAGGAGTTGTTGTTCTTGGAGCAGCAATAGTAGTAGCTTGTTGCTGTTGTAGGAGTAGTAGTAGTTGTTGTAGGAGTAGTTGTAGTTGTTGTTATTGGAGAAGCAGTAGTTGTAACTCGTTGTCGTTGTTATTGTTGTAGGAGTAGTAGTTGTTGTTGTAGGAGGAATAGTAGTAGTAGTTGTTGTTGTTGTTGTTGTTATTGTTGTAGGAGTAGTAGTAGTTGTTGTAGAAGGAATAGTAGTAGTTGTTGTTGTTGTTGTTGTTGGAGCAACAGTAGTAGTAGCTGGTTGTTGTGGTTATTGAAGTAGTAGTAGTAGTAGTACTAGCAGTAGTAGTAGTAACTCGTTGTCGTTGTTATTGTTGTACGAGCAGTAGTTGTTGTAGAAGGAATAGTAGTTGTTGTTGTTGTTGGAGCAGCAGTAGTAGTAGCTGTTGTTGTTGTAGGAGTAGTAGTAGTTGTTGTAGGAGTAGTAGTAGTTGTTGTTGTTGATTGAGCAGCAGTAGTAGTAGGTGGTTGTTGTGGTTATTGTAGTAGTAGTAGTAGAAGTTGTTGTTCTTGATGTAGTAGCAGCAGGAGGAGGAGTTGTTACTGTTGCTGTAGTAGTAGTTGCAGTATTCGCTGTTGCTGCTGTTAAAGTAGTAGTAGCAGTTGTTGTAGCAGCAGTAACAGTAGCAACAGCAGCAGTAGAAAGCAACAGCAGCAGTAGTAGTAGTAGTAGTAGTAGCAGCAGCAGCAGCAGTAGTAGTAGTAGCAGCAGCAGCAGCAGAAATAGTAGTAGTAGCAGCAGCAGCAGCAGTAGTAGTAGTATCAGCAGCAGCAGCAGCAGAAATAGTAGTAACAGCAGCAACAGAAATAGTAGCAGCAGTAGTAGTAGTAGCAGAAATAGTAGCAGCACCAGTAGAAATAGTAGTAGCAGCAGCAGCAGAAATAGTAGTATCAGCAGCAGCAGCAGTAGTAGCAGCAGCAGCAGCAGAAATAGTAGTAGCAGCAGCGGCAGAAATAGTAGCAACAGCAACAACAGCAGCAGTAGAAAGCAACAGCAGCAGCAGCAGCAGTAGTAGCAGCAGCAGCAGCAACAGCAGAAATAGTAGTAGTAGTAGTAGTAGCAGCAGCAGCAGCAGAAATAGTAGCAGCAGCAGCAGCAGTAGTAGAGCTGGTGTCCTACTGCAGGATGCTATATGACTTCAGCAGTTGACGTCACAAACTGCTGAGAATCATCATACATTGAACAAACAGCTGGAGTATCGCCCTATCATCATACATTGAACAAACAGCTGGAGTATCGCCCTATCATCATACATTGAACAAACAGCTGGAGTATCGCGCTATCATCATACATTGAACAAACAGCTGGAGTATCGCCCTATCATCATACATTGAACAAACAGCTGGAGTATCGCCCTATCATCATACATTGAACAAACAGCTGGAGTATCGCCCTATCATCATACATTGAACAAACAGCTGGAGTATCGCCCTATCATCATACATTGAACAAACAGCTGGAGTATCGCCCTATCATCATACATTGAACAAACAGCTGGAGTATCGCGCTATCTTGCGTTCTCAGTTGTTCGCCTTCCTCTCTGCATACAGTGAAAAGGGCAGGACTGTCCAATGACAGATTGTATTGTATTGTATTGTATTGTATTTGTATTTGTATTTCTTTTTATCACAACCAGTTTCTCTGTGTGAAATTCGGGCTGCTCTCCTCAAGGGAGAGCGCGTCGCTACACTACAGCGCCACCCATTCTTTTTTCTTTTCTTTTTTTTTTCCTGCGTGTAGTTCTATTTGTTTTTCCTATCGAAGTGGATTTTTCTTCAGAATTTAGCCAGGAACAACCTTTTTGTTGCCGTGGGTTCTTTTACGTGCGCTAAGTGCATGCTGCACACGGGACCTCGGTTTATCTTGTCTTGTCTTGTCTTGTTCTGTGCTGTGCTCTTCTGTGTTGTGTTTCTCTTTGTCACAAAATATTTCTCTGCGAGAAATTCGGACTGCTCTCCCAAGGCAGAAAATAAAATTATGAATAAGATTTATAAACAGATGAAACAAAATAAGTGAAAAAAATTGTAATGATAAAAAAAATACCAAAAGTGGATAAACAAATGAATATAAACACTCACAAAGGCATACACACACACACACACACACACACACACACACACACACACACACACACACACACACACATCAAACGTATCGCAGATTCCACAACACACACACACACACACACACACACACACACACATCAAACGTATCGCAGATTCCACAACACACACACACACACACACACACACACACACACACACACACACATCAAACGTATCGCAGATTCCACAACACACACACACACACACACACACACACACACACACACACACATCAAACGTATCGCAGATTCCACCACACACACACACACACACACACACACACACACACACACACACACACACATCAAACGTATCGCAGATTCCACCACACACACACACACACACACACACACACACACACATCAAACGTATCGCAGATTCCACAACACACACACACACACACACACACACACACACACACACACACACACACACCGAACGAACACTGGTTAAATCGTTGTTACCATGGAAACCAGAGCCAATAAAGTGCAACCCCTTTGTAGGCACAGTTCAAACAGTTCTCCTAATGCGCCAGTGAATTGAAATCTTACGTTGAAAGGGAAAAGAAATCGATCCAATTGTTCCGTGTGTGTGTGTGTACATATGCCATTAGTCTCATAAATCAAAAGATGCTTTCCTCGTGCAATGAACGACTGCAGTCGGAGGTGATACTGTAGAATCTTGGCTTCAGGTCCTTGTGAGTTTCAGTTTCGACGAGGCGTCAAAGTGTGCGGACTGATCCATATGCGCTACGCCACCTTTGCTGTTTCAGACACACACACACAAAAACGGAAGCAGATGCCTAACTACCGCATGAACCCAATACGTTGATCAGGCTGTCAGGGTACACACAATGATAGATAGATAGATAGATATTTATCAATCAAAATCGATCTCCCATGTGTTGTAACTCAAATACTTTATCATTCACAGTAAATCTTATGCGACAAAGTAATGCAAAAGCAATTTGACAAGATTCAAAACAAGACTGGATTTCACCCACAAAAGCACAACTCAACACATAATAAGACATACACAGTCACAAACACACACATAGACAGACAAACAGACAGACAGACAGACACACACACACACACACACACACACACACACACACAGATAGATAGACAGAGAGAGAGAGAGGGGGGAGAGAGAGAGAGAGACAGAGACAGAGACACAGAGAGAGAGAGAGAGAGAGAGAGAGAGAGAGAGAGAGAGAGAACGAACGAACGAACGAACGAACGAACGAATGTTTTATTCAGATAAGGCCAGAGCCCCTTACTGAAGGGGGAATCATTGATAAATAATAATTACAAAATGGCATGACACAGTAAATAGACAAATCAAATCAACCAAAAATTGTTAGCACAATAGATAGATAGACAGACTGACAGAGACAGACAGACAGACAGACAGGTAGACAGACAGACAGATAAATAGATAGATAGATTCACGGCGCCTACAAAATTATAGATATTTGTATTTTGTATTTGTATTTCTTTTTATCACAACATATTTCTGTGTGAAATTCGGGCTGATCTCTGCAGGGAGAGTGCGTCGCTATACTACAGCGCCACCCTTTTTTTTGTATTTTTTCCTGCGTGCAATTTTTTTTTTTTGGGGGGGGGTGTTTTTTTATATTGTTTTTCCTATCGAAGTAGATTTTTCTACAGAATTTTGCCAGGAACAACCCTTTTGTTGCCGTGGGTTCTTTTACGTGCGGTAAGTGCATGCTGCGCACGGGACCTCGGTTTATCGTCTCATCCGAATGACTAGCGTCCAGACCACCACTCAAGGTCTAGTGGAGGGGGAGAAAGTATCGGCGGCTGAGCCGTGATTCGAACCAGCGGGCTCGGATTCTCTCGCTTCCTAGGCGGACGCGTTACCTCTAGGCCATCACTCCACTAGATAGATAGATAGATTGATTGATTGACTGATTGACTAATATATATATATATGGAACCAGTGAGCAAAAACGAAATGAAATAAACAAACAAATAGGTGGGATCCCAGTAAAAAAAAAAAAAAAAAAAAAAAAAAACGGTCAGAATTGGGTTGGGTTTTTATTCAATGCAGACGATACCGTTTCAGACGACGATGTTGATGATGATGATGATGAAGATGATGAAGACGACGAAGACGATAATGATGAAGGTGATAAAGTTGATGAAGATGATGACGATGACGATGACGATGATGATGATGACAACGATCCTTATTCAGTGCAGACCGGTGTGCAGTCGTAGCGGTTGCATACTCACTCTGCTATAAATAAGGAGAAGGGAACACCAATTCTTTCTTCAGGAATTTTGATTGATTTCTATGAATTGATTGATTAACGAGGAGATATCGGTGGAAGAAATACGTAAAAGCATTTCTGCTTGGAAGAAACGGCTTCGTTTAGTCGTGGAGGAAGATGGAGGCCACATTGAGCATAAACTGAAATAAGTGAGTTTTCCTCTGATATTGGGTTTTTTGACATGCTGTTTTGAATTTGATAATACTCGCCTAATTTGCGTCCGAACCTTTTAGATATTTTGCAGACTTGTTGATGATACCCTAAGGTTACTGTGTGAAAATTTTCAATGAATTCGGTTTCTCTATCACTGAGAAAATACTTGTCAAAAAGCGGGTTTTTTTGTGTGTTTTTTTTTTGTTTTGTTTTGTTTGTTTTTTTTGTTGGAACACCCGATATAGCGGTAGAGACCAAGTTCCAAGTGCTTTACAAAACACGGAGTCATTTGCAAAATAGGCTGCTTTTTACCTGGGCAGAGCCGACTGACGTATGCCTTTGCAGGAACAAAAGTGTTGTCTTCTGGGAACGTTCTGTAGAAAATACTCTTTTCAAAAAATAATCTACAGAAGTAGTGCATACGACATTTGATTTGTTTTTTTTGTTTTTTTGGTCCTAATCCCGCTTCCCCCGTCCCGCCTCTCACACACACCCTTCCAATATTATGTTTTTTCTCTCTCCAATCACTGACACTCACCCTCTCCATTTAAGATTTTGTACTCTTCCACATTCTGTTCTCTGTCTGTCTGTCTGTCTGTCTGTCTGTCTCTCTTCCTTTCTTAGTCCCCTCCCCCCACCTCAACCGCCCCCCTTTTCATTCGAATATACAGAAATGTCGATTTCTAATTAATACTAACAATCATCATCATGATAGGAATAGTAATAATCCAAATAATAAAAATATTTTAAAAATCATTTATTTTCAGTGTAATATCATCATCTTAGATGAACGGACTATAAATAAATAAATAAACGAACGAACTGTAGAAAATATCCACTCTGACTGATGTGCCAGTTCATATACATGCACTCAAGGCCTGGCTAAGCGCGTTTGGTTATGCTGCAGTCAGGCATCTGAGGTGTAGCGTATATGGAATTTTCTGAACTCAATGACGCCTCCTTGACGACACTGAAACTGAGCGCATGGCATGTCACGTGACACCCTTCCAACAACCAATCAACATAGCTTGCATAAAAGTGCGTCGGTCACGTGATGTCCTTCCAACAACCAATCAACATAGCTTGCATAAAGTGCGTCCGTCATGTGACACCCTTCCAACAACCAATCAACGTAGCTTGCATAAAGTGCGTCGGTCACGTGATGTCCTTCCAACAACCAATCAACGTAGCTTGCATGAAAGTGCGTCGGTCACGTGATGTCCTTCCAACAACCAATCAACGTAGCTTGCATAGAGTGCGTCGGTCACGTGACGCCCTTCCAACAACCAATCAACGTAGCTTGCATAGAGTGCGTCGGTCACGTGACGCCCTTCCAACAACCAATCAACGTAGCTTGCATAAAAGTGCGTCGGTCACGTGATGTGCTTCCAACAACCAATCAACGTAGCTTGCATAAAGTGCGGCGGTCACGTGATGTCCTTCCAACAACCAATCAACGTAGCTTGCATAAAAGTGCGTCGGTCACGTGATGTCCTTCCAACAACCAACCGATGAAGCTCGCATGACGTGCGCAGGTCACGTGAAATCCTACCATTTATAGGCTTGCAACCTCACGTGATGTGCGCGTGTCATGATGGGAGAGCAGACACACATGCTCGTCACAGAGATATCAAACATCTTTTTTTTCCCTTTGTTTTCTTTTTGTTTGTTTTCTTTTTTTCTGCCTTTTCTTCTTTGTGTGTGTGTGTGTGTGTTAAATACAAGCTTTTGTGTAGGCTGTGAATGCCGTTGAGATTTTCAGTGTGACATACTTGACTTATGTCAATCTCAGTCGGCACGCCGAGAGATATGTGTGTGTGTGATTATCTGTTTGTCTGTCTGACTGTGGCTCTCAGTTTGTACCATGAGGTGTGTGTGTGTGTGTGTGTGTGTGTGTGTGTGTGTGTGTTGTGTGTTCAGGTGTCTCGTGAGCTACACAGCTGTTGGGACTGTCCTCACCCGATGTTTTCCCCCCCTTTGCATAACAAGCGCATGCCATACAAAGCCGCTTCAGTCACAGTGTGTTCGCTTTGTATGACGTGCGGACGTCACGTGCAACGTGCTTTGGTTCCGGTTCTGTACTTTGATTTGGGGGGTGAGGGGGGAGGGTTGGGTTTGTTTGTTTTTGTTTTTTTTTGGGGGGGTTGTGGGTTTTTTGTGTGCTTTGTTTTAGTTTGCTTAGTTTCGTTTGTGTGTGCTTTGTTTTGGTCTGTTTTTGTGTGTGTTTTGTTCTGGTTTCGTTTTGTTCTGGTTCTGGGTTTCGTGTGCTTTGCTTTGGCGCTTTTTGGTTTTTGGTGTGCTTTGCTTTTGGATTTGGTGTGCTTTTTTGGGATGGGGGGGGGGGTTGCTTTGTTTTGGGGGTTTTGTGTGCTTTGTTTTGGGTTTTTGGTGTGCTTTGTTTTGGGGTTTTGGTTGCTTTGTTTGGGGTTTTGGTGTGTTTTGTTTTGGGGTTTTGGTGTGCTTTGTTTTGGAGTTTTGTGTGCTTTGTTTTGGGGTTTGTGTGTGCTTTGTTTTTTTTTGGGTGTGTGTGTGTGCTTTGTTTTGGGGTTTTGGTTGGTTTGGGGGGGTTATGTGTTTTGTTTTGGGTTTGTGTGTGCTTTGTTTTGAGTTTGCTGTGCTTTGTTTTGGGGGTTTTGTGTGCTTTGTTTGAGGGGGGTTTGTGTGTGCTTTTTTGGGGTGGGTGGGTGGTGCTTTGTTTTGGGGGGTTTTTGGTGTGTTTTGTTTTAGATTTTTTGGTGTGCTTTGTTTTGGGTTGGGTTGTTTTTTTGGTGTGCTTTGTTTTTTTGTTGTTGCTTTTTTAGAGGGGGGGGGAGGTGCTTTGTTTTGGGTTTGTGAGTTCTTTGTTTTGGGGTTTTGTGTGCATTGTTTGGGGTTTTGTATGTGTTTTGTTGTTGTTGTTTTTTTTGTGTGTGTGTTTTGTTTGAGGGTTTTGGGATGTGCTTTGTTTTGTTTTTGTTTTGTTTTGGTTTTTTGGGGGGTGCTTTGTTTTGGGGGGTTTCTGGTGTGCTTTGTTTGGGTTTCTGTGTGCTTTGTTTTTTTGGTTTTTGTTTGTTGTTTGTTGTTGTTGTAGTTGTTGTTGTTTTTTTTTTGGGGGGGGGGGGCGGGGGGCGGTTCTGGTGTGCTTCGTTTTGTATTTGTTTTTGTTTGGGGGGAGGGATTGCTTTGTTTTGGGATTTATGTGTGCTTTGTTATGGGATTTTTTGTGCGTTCTTTGTTTGGGTGTGTGTGTGTGCTTTGTTTGGGGTGTGTGTGTGTGCTTTCTTTTGGAGTTTTGGTGTGCTTTGTTTTGGGGGTTGTGTGCTTTGTTTTGGGGTTTTTTTGGGTGTGTGTGTGTGCTTTGTTTTGGGGCTTTGGTGTGCTTTGTTTTGGGGTTGGTTTGCTTTCCTTTGCTTTTTGTTTTACCTTTGCTATGGTTTTCTTTTTTTTGTAGTTTCCGTAAAACTAAGATATCTATGCTTGACCTTATTATTCATCCCCATTCGTGTGTTCACGCAACGCAGATGATCAAATACGCGCTTTCAAGATCCTGTAATCCATGTCAGCGTTCGGTGGATTATGGAATCAAGAACATATCCAACATGCACCCCCCCGAAAACGGAGTATGGCTGCTTACATACACGTAAAATGTTACATGTCTTTCTGAGTGTGTATGTATGCGTGCCTGAAATCTGATTGAATGGCACAGGAAACGAATGATGAGCACCCAATAGCAGCCGTCAGTCGGCTCTACCCAGGTAGGCAGCCTGTTGTTCAAATGACCCCGAGTTTGTAAATAAAGCGCTTAGAGCCTGGTTTCCGACCTGGTATAGGCGCTATATTCATACATACATGTGTGTGTGTGTGTGTGTGTGTGTGTGTGTGTGTGTGTGTGTGTGTGTGTGTTTCTTTTTTTTATCACAACAGATTTCTCTGTGTGAAATTCGGGCTACTCTCCCCAGGGAGAGCACGTCGCTATACTACAGCGCCACCCATTTTTTTTTTTTTTTTTTTCCCCTGCGTGCAGTTTTATTTGTTTTTCCTATCGAAGTGGATTTTTCTACAGATTTTTGCCAGGAACAAACAACCCATTTGTTGCCGTGGGTTCTTTTACGTGTGTGTGCGTTTTATTAGTCACATGGAGATATATGATTTGCCGGCAAATGAAGTGAAAGAGAAAGTGAGGAAAGGCGGTGTACAGAGTCACACCTGCATCACACCTTTCTTCCCCATCCCTCTCTCTCTCTCTCTGTCCCCATCTCTCTGTCTATCCCTCTCACTCTCTCTTGAGTGGGTGCATTTGTGTGCGTTTGTGTGAGCGTGTGTGTGTGTGTGTGTGTGTGTGTGTGTGTGTGTGTGTGTGTGTGTGTGTGTGTGTGTTTCATGATTTTTTTTTTCTTCTCTTCTCTTCTTCTTCCTTTTGTGGAATGGCTGTGAATGGTGAAATAATGGTGTATTTTGAATGTGTGTGTGTGTGTGTGTGTGTGTGTGTGTGTGTGTGTGTGTGTGGTTTTTTTGTGTGTGTGCTCATTTTCGCTTTTTTAGCTTTATTCCCTCTTTAGGGCGAGGGCTGGATGTAAAAAAGCATGTTACTTGCTTATCTATTACCCTCGATAACAAAGATTTTGTCTTTGTCTGTTTTTGTCTCTTCCACATACACGGCCAAACCCGGGTTCGTCTGTTGCAGTCACAGTGTTTGCAGTCCTTGGGGACCTATCGATGCTTAGTATTCTCTAGTCCAGCATTAAGTGCATTACCTGGAAAAGGATCTGAAACAAATGTGACCTTCACCTCCAGGCCTCATTATTTGTTAATTTCCTATTGAAAAAACACCGAGGCAACCATGTGTTTGTTTTGTATTGTCCCTGTGTTCTGTGTGGCTTGTTCAGGATTAAAGAGGCTATGCCAGTCTTGAATAAAAGCTAATTTGTGTTTGCACATTTTTTTCTGTCTTTGCTGCTGTGTGCACATGTCAAATGATCGGTATAAGGACAGGCCCGGCGCTTCCTTTTTTGAGGAAGTGTCTGGGTTTGTTCCAATGTACCTTTTATTTACCTGTGTGCTAGCTGAATCGGTAGCGTAAGCAGCACTGACTTGAAGTTGTGTACCTTGTGAATGGAGAGAGTTACCACTCTTTACTAAATGTGACCTTCACCTTTGGAACATCCAGAACCCCCACCAGACAGCCACAGGAAGTTATCACTCACGTTCCTGTGAATCATCCACTTTATACGATACTTTTACCCCCGAAAATGGAGTATGGCTGACTACATGGCGGGGTAAACGTAAAAGTCCAGTCGTGTACGTAGGAGTGAACGTGGAGTTGCAGACCATGAACACAAAAGAAGAAAAGAAGAAGAAGAAAGAAGAAGAAGAAGAAGAAGAAGAAGAATACGATACCTTCACGGGAGCACCGCACTAGATAAACTCAGGAAATATCTTTTGACTTTGCGCTCCCATATTCTTATGTATTGTGACAGTGATTTTATCTTTGTTCTTTAATTTTTCGTCGAGGTCAACAGGCGTATATTGTCATTAAAATGATGAATCATCGTTTTTCATGACATGGAAACAAACAAAAACTTACGAGGTCCATTAAAGGATTGGTTATCATTTGTGTGTTTCCTTTCTTTTTTTTTCTTCTTCTTCTTTTTTTTTTTTTTTTTTTTAGTATTCTATTTTTCTTTGGCACTGAAGGGCAAGTATTACCATACTATGGTGAAACACAAAGAAAGTATTTGTTGTGTCACGAAATGATCATTACATCAAAGGGATTGCAAATCATCCAGAAAATCATCTTGGGTTTCCAGCCATTTCATAAATTTGATTTCATCTGATTTTCTCTGCTTTTCTGCCAGAGAGTTGAAGGTGTACACAAATGGGTTTATGGCAGAATTGAGGGGTAGTACAAATATTGCCAAGCCAACACTGACTTCCTCAGGGATAAGAACCCCTATGAATGCTAGAATTCCACAAAGACCGATAGGAAACCAGCACATGAAATCTGTAACAGCAACAGTGATTAATCGCCGAGCTATCGTAACATCCCTGGACAATTTCGTTGTGTTGTTCGTCAACGAATTCTTCTGTATTGACCGATAGATAAAAACTTGACCAGTTGAGATTAACAAAAAAGTGACAAAATTTAAGACAATGAATATGCTGAAAGAATAAACTCGCCCCTTGAACTGTCGTCTCGTCACTGGCAACGGAATGCAGATGCCTGTCTGACCATAAAACTCCCAGTGTAATGTTCCGGGAAATAAGGGCAACACAGCAAGAAACCATGCAACAATCCAAACGAGAAGACAGGCCACGATAGCAGATCTTCTCTCGAATCGGATTGTGCTGAACGGAAACCGAAGGACCAGAAAACGATCCAGCGTGATTAATAAAATGATCAGAGCAGACACCTCGTTTGACTGAAGAGATAGAAAGCCAGCCACCTTACAGGCCACACTGCTTTTCCAGGCTTCATCGTGATAAAGATACCTGCCTCGGAAACGTTCATCAGCCACTCCAACTGTACACAGGTACACTCCCATCAGAAAGTCCGCCATGGTAAGGTTGGTGACGAACACGCTGAAGCCACTGGAAGAAGTCATTTTCTGCAGACACAAACGTACGATCAAGGAGAAGAAGTTTCCCGTCAGTGACAGACAGGCGATCAGCCACAAGAAACTTCGGTACATCCCTGACTGCAGCAAATCCTCGCAGGAAGAAATTTCATCTGATGGAGCGTAGCACGTGATATCGTCAGTGTTGTCTGGCAGTATTTCTTTGCAGCATAATTTGTAGTTGTGGGTAGAGATGATGCGCAGCTTATAGAGGTCTCGGAATATGTCTGGAGGGAAAGTTTTTAAGGGACTTCCATCCATGTACAGTTCGCTCAGTTGTGTTGTGAACCGAAAACCTCCTGCGTTGATCGTATGGATAGAAGTGAAGGACAGATTCAGCTTCTGTAAGTTAATAAACTTAGACAGGATCTTAGAATCAAATTCTGTGAGAGTGGTGTATGACAAATCCGCAGTTGTAAGCACTCTCTGTTGGACAACGGACGTGTTATCCCTGTAGACTGACGTGAGAGGATTGTTAGACAAGGACAATAATTTCAGATTTTCAAAACCAAGAAAAATGGTGACGTTAATGATCTGCAAACTGTTGGCACTGAGGTCCAGAAATCTCAAACTGAACAAGGTGACTTCAGATACACCTGTTAATGAACACCTGGCTAGCACCAGGTGAACGAGATAGACGAGACGATCCACATCAGACAGCGTCATACCTGAACCCGTGGCGTCCAGAGAGCGGAGCTGAGAAAAGAGCGCTATGGAGAAAGGCTGGATGCAGCGAAACGTGTGACCCAGACACAGACAGCCCAGCGGACAGACCACGTGACAGGACAGCTCATCGTCCTTCAGTGGGCAGTGGGGCCAGCCGTCACACAGGTGGTCTCCATGCAGACATGTTCGTGAAGCTCTGCACTGGAAGAAACCAGGACACGTCATGTCTTCACAGCCTTCCTCATCCTGCCCGTCAGTGCAGTCATACAGCCCGTTGCACCAGGTGAAGACAGGCAGGCAGTCGTTCAACTCACCTGGAGGAACAACGTGGTGGAATGGTTAAGAATGGTTCTGTCAGTACAGTGGCCATGAGGGTCTAGGCTCCATTCCCAGTCTCACCCTTTCTACAAAGTTTTGACTAGAATGTTTATTTATCTACTTTTTTTTTAAATGTATTTATTAAGATGTTTCACTACAGCACATATTCTTGAAGCTCTATGCATTTTACAACATCATGTCATTGCCAACATTGTTGCATGTTTCCATGACACTTTTCATTTCTCTCTTCCTGTTCATTTGCAGGTAACCCTGTGTAACAACCACAGCAGAAAGATGTTGATGAATGAATGTAAGATTTGTGGAATGGATGGGTGAATGATGGGGAATTAAAAAATTGTTGAAAAAAAGAAAAAAAAAAAAAAAAGTTTTGACTGGAAAATCAAAATGAGCATCCAGAAATTCGGATGAAATGTCAGTCCCAGTTCTCACGTGCAGCACGCGCTCGGCGCACTGGAAATAGAACCAATGGCTACAGAAGTACCATCCTCTGGCAAGACTTCTGTAGAAGAAACACACTCTGATAAGTACAAAGTGGAGTGATGGCCTAGAGGTAACGCGTCCGCCTAGGAAGCGAGAGAATCTGAGCGTGATGGTTCGAATCACTACTCAGCCATCGATATTTTCTCCCCCTCCACTAGACCTTGAGTGGTGGTCTGGACGCTAGTCATTCGGATGAGACGATAAACTGAGGTCTCGTGTGTAGCATGCACTTAACGCACGTAAAAGAACCCACGGCAACAAAAGGATTGTTCCTGGCAAAATTTTGCAGAAAAAATCCACTTCAATAGGAAAAACAAATAAAACTGCATGCAGGAAAAAATACAAAAAAAAAAGGGTGGTGCTGTAGTGTAGCGACGCGCTATCCCTGGGGAGAGCAGCCCGAATTTCACACAGAGAAATCTGTCGTGATAAAAAGAAATACAAGAAATACATACAAGAAATACAAGATAGATATAGACAGACAGACATGCTGCTGGTGAGGCATCTGCCCAGCAGATGATGTGGTGTAGCGTTTACATGGATTTGTTCACACACAGTGACGGACGCAATAGCCGAATGGTTAAAGCGTTGGACTTTCAATCTGGTGGTCCTGGGTTCGAATCACGGTGACGGGGTAAAGGGTGGAGATTTTTATGATCTCCCAGGTCAACATATGTGCAGACCTGCTAGTGCCTGAACCCCTTCGTGTGTATAGGCAAGCAGAAAATCAAATACGCACGTTAAAGATCCTGTAATCCATGTCAGCGTTCGGTGGGTTATGGAAACAAGAACATACCCAGCATGCACACCCCCGAAAACGGAGTATGGCTGTGTACATGGCGGGGCGGTCATACACGTAAAAGCCCACTTGCGCATATACGAGTGAATGTGGGAGTTGCAGCCCACGAACGCAGAAGAAGAAGTTCACAAACAGCAACGCCTCCTTGATAAACTGAAACTGAAACTGAAAACTGAAACTCACCCGGACAGCGGTAGTGGCTGTCAGGACAGGACTCGTTGACAGCCATCGCGCTCAGCGTGAAACGCTTCCCATTGAAGCGTATCAACATCGGAGACGAAAAGTAGGTCAAGAATCTGGAGTCGTCCCGCTTCCTGAACACTTTGCAATCCCTTTCGTCCGAACCGTCATGACAGTTGGACAGTCTGTCACAGACGTTGTAGAACGACATGCACTGCTGGTTAGCGCACGTGAACATGCTGACACATGGAGCGTGCACACAGAAAGACTCGTCGCTCCCATCCCGGCAATCGGCGACGAAATCACAAACCAGGGTGTACGACAGTGCAGTAACACCACGACCACCACCGTCGTCACATGCGAACGTCGGGACTGTGGAGTGACCGCGATACGTAAAGCTGGGGTTTTTATACCCGGACGGCACGTGCTCACCAAAACTACAGAACTTCCGGTGTACTTCCCAACCACACACGCTGTTTCTGAGGGAGCCGCATAAAAAGAATGCATGTGTCACGTGACCTTTAGGACAAACCACCAACCGCCGTTGCCCAGCACGTGACAACAGGTGTGTGCTGTTCAAAACTATGGCTTTGGAAAGGTTGGAGGAATTGGACGTTGTTTGTTTTTTCTCGAATTCGCACACCGCTCCGTAGGAGCGCGTTTCTGGAGTGAGTTCACACTTTCGCGCCACATGTTCGTGTTTATTGGTGGTGACACACTGAAGCTTGGAGTAAAAGATATTAGCTATCATCCTGTGAGTGGAATGATAAAAGACGGTCCTGTCTTTGCTGACAAGCTCCTCTCTGTACATACTCGGCAACGTCATGTCATTGGTGTACAGACCCACCAGAATGATGTCTCTGATACCAATTCGCTGGTGATGCGTTGATTGCGCTTCCGGCGAAGAAACGTTTTTCAGCTCCGTCGCTCTTTGCCTCACTGCTAGACCTACTACATATTCATACAGCCAGTGCCTCACACACTTGGGAGACGCCAGTCTTCCTCCGAGGGATTGGCAGTACTCGTCAGCTCGTCTGTTCACGTCCTGCGTGTCACTGCGAAGGGCGGCCAGGGTCCTGGTGACTTTGAAGCATCGGTTGCACAGCGGCACCATCCCCGTGCAGTCCTCGCCGCTACAGGGGCACGTGCGTCCTGGCTCCTCACCTGTTCTGACACTGTCAACATTGTATTTGTGTGTGTGTGTGTGTGTGTGTGTGTGTACGCTTATAGTTGACTTCATCAAGTTTTTGCGCCTTATACATATTATTATTAGTAGTAGTAGTTCTTTTTTTTTTTTTAATGTATTTATCTTTTTTTTCTCAAGGCCTGACTAAGCGCGTTGGGTTACGCTGCTGGTCAGGCATCTGCTTGGTAGATGTGGTGTAGCGTATATGGATTTGTCCGAACGCAGTGACGCCTCCTTCAGCTACTGAAACTGAAACTGTCAACCTTGTATGCGACCTTGTGCGCGCACACACATACGCGCAAATGCACTGAATACACACCACACACACATGTATATACACACGCGCGTGCGCACACCACACGCGCGCACACGCACACACACACACACAACGCGCGCACATATACACACAAATGCACTAAACACACACACACACACACACACACACACACACACACACAAGCATGAACGCACGTACGCACGAACGCACGAACGCATGCTCGAACACAGAGAGAGACAGAGACAGAAAGAGAGAGTCACTATTGTACAAAGAAGTGTTCTTGACCTTGTATGGTGTTACCCTGGGATAGAAAACCCGAGAAAAAGAGTTTTGTTCCATGCTTCTGCAGACTGTGCGACGCATGCAGCATCCAGGAGGAAGTACTGGCCAAAACCGACAGCAGTGGAAGCCAAACTGTACAGCACCCTGGAGGAGCTGCGACGGACGGCAGCCTTCATCGAGGACACCGGGCTGCTCATCTAATGAGAGGCGAAGGAGGAAGAAGAAGAAGTTTCATGCTTTTATGTTGTTGTTGTTGTTATTGTTGTATGTTTAGTATTCATTCATATTATCAGTTTCAAGCACTCGACTGTATATTATGCATTGTGCAATGTATCATTTAGAACTGTCATGTTAGCCTTTAGAAAGACAATACTGGAACGAGTCCAGGATAGTGTATTTTTCCATGGAACTGACACCTGTAATAGTTGCCAAAGATACCTGGATACATGGACTGATGGCCTGGAGGTAACGTGTCCGCCTAGGAAGCGAGAGAACGTGAGCGCGTTGGTTCGAATCACGGTTCAGCCGCCGATATTTTCTCCCCCTCCACTAGACCTTGAGTGGTGGTCTGGACGCTAGTCATTCGGATAAGACAAAAAACCGAGGTCCCGCGTGCAGCATGCACTTAGCGCACGTAAAAGAACCCACGGCAACAAAAGGGTTGTTCCTGGCAAAATGTTGTAGAAAGATCCACTTCGAAACAAATAAAACTGCACGCAGGAAAAAATACAACAACAAAAAATGGGTGGCGCTGTAGTGTAGCGACGCGTTCTCCCTGGGGAGAGCAACTCGAACTTCACACAGAGAAATCTGTTGTGATAAAAAGAAATGCAAATACAAATGCAAATACAACATTGAAATTGATGCAACGAAATTATTACAAGATTGGGTTTTCTTTTAAACAAACATATACGTTTCTTTTCTTGTCTTATATTTCTTTCTTCTTCGGCCAGTGAAGAAGTTCATGTGAAGCATAATAAAAGAGAACTGCTTAAAGAATGTGTGCTCCATGAGTTGCATGCAACTGTGGACACACACACACACACACACACACACACACACACACACACACACACACACACACACAAAGAGAGAGAGAGAGAAACACACACACACACACACACACACACACACACACAAAGAGAGAGATAGAAACACACACACACACACACACACACACACACACACACACACACACACACACACACACTGTCCCGGGAGACTTTCAGACAGAGGTAAAGCAGTCACTATGACAACAGCCTGAGACCAAATGTCCACCTCAATCTGAGAAAACCCCAGAAGACACGAATTCGGTCAGGTCCTGACCCCCACCCCCACCCCCCACCCCCCCACCCCCCACCTGATTCTGAAAATCATAATGAACGACTTCTGATCTTGTTAGATAGATGAGGAGCATCTCTCTTGGTCAACATGTTTAACTGTGTGTGTGTGTGTGTGTTGGGGCTCATGTACGTTTATGTGTATTTGACTGTGCTTTCATATCTATGAAACTGCATGTTTGGTGCATATCTGTTATGCATATGTGTGTGTGTATGTGTGAATGTGTGTCTGCATGGTTTACATTTATTTGCTTATTTATCATCATTGTTGTCTTTTTTATTTTTATTTTTTTATAATTATTATTATTATTACTTTTTTTTCTTTAACGCTTATAGTTCACTTCATCAAGTTTTTGCGCCTTATACATATTATTATTAGTAGTAGTAGTTCTTTTTTTTATGTATTTATCCATTATTTATTTACTTTTTTTCTCAAGGCCTGACTAAACGCGTTGGGTTACGCTGTTTGACAGGCATCTGCTTGGCAGATGTGGTGTAGCGTATATGGATTTGTCCGAACACAGTGACGCCTCCTTGAGCTACTGAAACTGAAACTGTTTTTATCAATGATAATGATAATACCTGATGAGAGCTTTCCTCCCGCAAAGGGAGAGCTCAAAGCGCTTTACAAGAACCATAAAAGAGCTTAATTAACGCGTAAAACCGATTCAAAGACTGCGAGTTATTACATTAGTTGATTACACACACACACACACACACACACACACACACACACACACACACACACACACACAGCACAGAGAGAGAGAAAGAGTGCTTTGTTGTTCTTGTTGTTGTTGTTTTAATACAGTGAATTTGTCATATTTGTGTTTGGGATAAATGCCCACCTACTTCTGACATGTACACATTGTATAATGCTGTATCTCTTGTAAATGCCCACCTACTTCTGACATGTATACATTGTACAATGCTGTATCTCTTGTAAATGCCCACCTACTTTTGACATGTATACATTGTATAATGCTGTATCTCTTGTAAATGCCCACCTACTTCTGACATGTATACATTGTATAATGCTGTATCTCTTGTAAATGCCCACCTACTTCTGACATGTATACATTGTATAATGCTGTATCTCTTGTAAATGCCCACCTACTTCTGACATGTACACATTGTATAATGCTGTATCTCTTGTAAATGCCCACCTACTTTTGACATGTATACATTGTATAATGCTGTATCTCTTGTAAATGCCCACCTACTTCTGACATGTACACATTGTATAATGCTGTATCTCTTGTAAATGCCCACCTACTTTTGACATGTATACATTGTATAATGCTGTATCTCTTGTAAATGCCCACCTACTTTTGACATGTATACATTGAATAATGCTGTATCTCTTGTAAATGCCCACCTACTTTTGACATGTATACATTGTATAATGCTGTATCTCTTGTAAATGCCCACCTACTTCTGATATGTATACATTGTACAATGCTGTATCTCTTGTAAATGCCCACCTACTTCTGACATGTATACATTGTATAATGCTGTATCTCTTGTAAATGCCCACCTACTTTTGACATGTATACATTGTATAATGCTGTATCTCTTGTAAATGCCCACCTACTTTTGACATGTATACATTGTATAATGCTGTATCTCTTGTAAATGCCCACCTACTTCTGACATGTATACATTGTACAATGCTGTATCTCTTGTAAATGCCCACCTACTTCTGACATGTACACATTGAATAATGCTGTATCTCTTGTAAATGCCCACCTACTTTTGACATGTATACATTGTATAATGCTGTATCTCTTGTAAATGCCCACCTACTTTTGACATGTATACATTGAATAATGCTGTATCTCTTGTAAATGTCCACCTACTTCTGACATGTATACATTGTATAATGCTGTATCTCTTGTAAATGCCCACCTACTTCTGACATGTATACATTGTATAATGCTGTATCTCTTGTAAATGCCCACCTACTTCTGACATGTATACATTGTATAATGCTGTATCTCTTGTATGCTACTTGTTTTTCTTCCTATCTCTTCTTCCTCAGAAATGTGTGTCTTTACAAGACAGTTGGTGTGGTGGCCATTGTTGTAGAGAGAAAAAACAACTGAGCACAGTATCTTAATATTTGTATCAGTTACATAAAGTATGTAACACTTTCATGTGCCCCAACGGAGTTTCTTGAAATAAACACGTCTTGTCTACATTGTCTTGTTTTGTAATATTGCGGCGCGTCAGTCTGTCCACTGACGCAACATCTAGACTTGTCGTTTCTCTCATTCTCTCTCGCCTTGACTACTGTAACTCTCTATTGTCTGGTTTGCCTGCTTCATCCATTCTTTCTCTTCAGCGCATACAAAACTCTGCTGTCCGACTCGTCCTCAGAAAGAAAAGATCTGAGCACACCAGTCCTCTTTTGCAACATTTCCACTGGCTCCCTGTCTCACAAGAATAAAGTACAAGATCAGCACTCTATGTTATAAATGTATTGGCAAATCTGCCCCTTCCTATCTCTGCGGCTGCCTTCACCTCCACACTCCATCTCGCTCACTGCGATCGGCTTCGGATCCACTCTGTTTACGCATACCCAGATTCAAACACTCGACTGTTGGCCGCCGTTCTTTCTCTGTCTCTGGACCTTGCAACTGGAATGAACTTTCCCTTTCGCTTCGCCAGGTCTCCACACTCAGCTCTTTCAAGTCTGGCCTTGAAACCCACCTCTTCCCAAAATAGCCTCCCTTCCCTGCCTCTTCCTTGTCTTCAGTTTCTCCAGTTTTAGAGTTATGCGTGCGTGTGAATGACTGGTGCGAAAGCGCTTTGATTTGTCTCTGCACCAGATTCAGCGCTATGTAAATACAATTATTATTATTATTATTATTATTACTAGACGCGCTCAGTTTGATTTTCCAGTCGACGGGCGCAATAGCAGTGTGGTTAAAGCGTTGGACTGTCAATCTGAGGGTCCCGGGTTCGAATCACGGTGACGGCGCCTGGTGGGTAAAGGGTGGAGATTTTTACGATCTCCCAGGTCAACATATGTGCAGACCTGCTAGTGCCTGAACCCCCTTCGTGTGTATATGCAAGCAGAAGATCAAATACGCACGTTAAAGATGGGTGGGTTATGGAAACAAGAACATACGCAGCATGCACACCCCCGAAAACGGAGTATGGCTGCCTACATGGCGGGGTAAAAACGGTCATACACGTAAAAGCCCACCCGTGTGCATACGAGTGAACGCAGAAGAAGAAGAGAAGAAGATTTTCCAGTCAAACTTGGTCCAGGAAGAAAGGGTTCGAGCGGGATTCGAACCCAGACCCTCACGGACTCTCTGTACTGTCACCTTCCCCCTTTGTACTGTACTCTCGGCCCAACACTCGGCTTATATCACAGATTGACATAAGTTTACATTTGGGCCAACAGCAAAGTGAAAGCTGTATTGTCAATGGTTTCTCCAGTCAATGGGAAATCATTTACAGCTTTGTCTTTTGTGAAGGACTATGACTCTCAAACTAGGAGGCATAATTGCACTGGCTCTTCGTGCTGCAGCCTTGTGGGCTAGTTGGCCTTTGGGAACCATCCTCAACGCCGACTGTCCTAAAACCCTCTTGGCCGAGAGAGTGGGGATGTAACTTCGGGCAAGACACTCTCCACTATAATCAAATTCTAGCCCAAATAGTCGGAACAGCAGTTGCCTCCTCTGCTGTTCTGATGGTCATAGTCGGACACGACTGACTATCATATATATACTGTACTGGTGCACGTGCGCACAAAGAGCCTGAAGTCACTGCCTATAGGGTAAATATACAACAGCACTCAAATAAATCACGCACAGTTTCTCCTCCAGACCAGCAGATTATGACGGCCGCGCGGTTATTTATTGACAAGGGTTTGGTTTATTTCTGCAACGAACGTTTTTTTTAGAGAACTTTCCTCAAATGATGTAAATCAAAACTGTCGTTGTGGGAACATCACGGAATCCACGTCGTCATAATTCTTTAAATAAAAATGTTCTGACTGTTTCTCTGTGTGTGTGTGTGTGTGTGTGTGTGTGTGTGTGTGTGTGAGTGTGTGTGTGTGTGTGTGTGTGTGTGTGTCTGTGCGTCTGTGGCTATGTGTACGTGCATGTATGTGTGTATATATGTATGTGTGTGTGCGTGTGTGTGCGCGCGCGTGTGTGTGTGTATGTGGGGGTGTATGTGTTTGTGTGTGTGTGCGCGCGCATGTGTGTGTGTGTACGTGTGTGTGTGTGTCCGTGCGTGCGTGCGTGCGTGTGTGTGTGTGTGTGTGTGTGTGTGCGTGCGTCTGTAGCTGTGTATATGTGCATGTATGTGTGTACTTTTGTATATGTGTGTGTGTATGTGTGTGTGTGTGTGCACGAGCGTGTGTGTGTCTGTGCGTGTGTGTGTGTGTGTGTGTGTGTGTGTGTGTGTGTGTGTGTGTGTGTGTGTGTGTGTGTGTGTGTGTGTGCCTGTGAAATTGTACACAAGTCACTTGTGTTTCTAACAGAGTATTCATGTATGTATGTATGATTGTATTATATGTAGGTGTGTGTGTATGTGTGCGCGCGCACGTTGCGTGTGTGTGTGTGTGTGTGTGTGTGCGTGTGTGTGTGTGTGTGTGTGTGTGTGTGTGTGTGTGTGCATGCGTGCGTTTGACAACTGTTATTAGAAATCCGAAACACGAAAAGATAAGCATAGAACGTAAACAGAACTGTGGGGCAGAGACGAGAGAAAGAAAAAGCAAATCAAAAGACATGTATACGTTCAACACTAAGACATCCTATTCAGAAACATCACACATGTCGCAGAGAGCAGACGAACTACACCACTTCAGCAACTAAACAGTTTAACTCACTCAGTACGGCCAGTCCTCTCTTCTCCTCTACACAGACCCCTCGGATGTCCAGTGGGTGTCTCAATGACCCAACCTTTCGCTTCCGTCATCAGAATTGTGGTATTCTTTGTCAACATTCACCTCTTCAGTGTAAGAGCCTTCCGCTGGTAATATTTTGATGGTGGTTATTGGGGTGAAACGCTGTTAACGTCGTCTCTTTCGCCGTTCGTATGGAGAGAGTTAACGTACAAATAACATCCCACTTCCTTGTCGAGAAAGACAAATGTTAATTCATGACGAACTTAAAGTTAGAAAAAAAAGAAACACCATGAACATGAAGCCAGCTACAGGATGCAGCCACTCCAATAACATAGCCAGCCTGACCTCAGTTTCCTTCATCATCAGATCACTGATGTGCTGTGCTGTACAGGTGTACGCTGTCAGTGAGTCTAATGGGGGCAACACACGTGGCAACAACGACGCTGGCAATGTTTCCGATCAACCGGACATTGCCCACGTGTGTCCAGGCTCTGAATATCTCATCTCCCCGAACAACAGCACCATGTTGAAAGCCAACTGGACAGACAGTGTAGAAAACAAACTGGAGTTTACGTTCATATCACACCGGGGAGTGATGTATGGATGGTTCAACAGCTCCACTGCTTTCTGTCGGATGCGTGTAGGAGTACCGCGTGGCACCTACATACACGCACGTGTTCATCGATTAGAATATTGGTGTAACGGCAGCGAGTGGAGAACGGAGATGTATGACGGCTTGATCCGTCCTGGTCGGCTGCTATGGATCGTGAGGTGCGGTCACCATTCTCTCGAAGAAACTTACATCAGATCATGCGCTAATCGGATGGCTGTTTTACACCGTGAGTATCCCGCGGTGAGGCTGGCCATGGAGGCAGTGAAGATTCACAGCTTTGTGGTGAAGTACCTGACGGAGGAGTCCGGCTATCTGATGATCCCTTTCTTGTACTGCCACATCATGATGCTCATCAGTTTTCAGGGAGAGCTCGAGGCACCACTCGGCTGGGTGATCATGGTACGTTTTTACCGATTCAACATCCGGAGTTTCAAAACCGTGGACATGGCTGTCATCTATATTGGACCGGACGGAATTCGTCGAACCCACGTTTTACAAATCAGCCATTATGACGTCATTGTGGAGGTCTTCAGAACTTCGCGTCTCCAGATCCACTTCCAACAGCTCAACAAGGTCACCTTCGCCACTGTGAAGATGGACTTCATTTTCCTCCCTAAAACCGCTGCACCGCAAAAACTTCCCAGCGAAAGGTTCAACTGTTCAGCGGATCGTTACTTCCGGTATAAGAGACTGCTGGATTGTAATTTCAAAACGGAGTGTGAGGACGGGCTTGATGAAACAGGGCACTGCCCGTTCAGCAGTCCTGCGTGCCAAGGTCTGGTGGCTTCACACAACAAATGCTTCAAACTGACCAGAACCCTCCTCCCTATGAGCAGTCGTTTCGCGGTGTACGAATGCCAGGTGGAAGAAGGACAAGTGGCTTCAATAAAAACCCAAGCCGAGAAGCAAGACGCTCTGCACATATTTCAAAACTACGATCAGTTTTACGTATTTCTGGGCTTCACACTGGGGATGCGCTCTGCGCCCTTCATGTACAGTAAGTTCCGCGCGTGGTCCGACAAGACGGTGATTTACAACATGAACCACATCACGGTCCCCACACCCTACGAGCCTTCGCGAACCGTGCACACGGCCACTCTCTTCAGCATGATGCTGGAGTACAGACCCTTGAAGCAGGACCACATCTACTACACGACATCCGTGCTGTGTGAAAAGAAACTTATACCAGTGGTGGGAGCGGCTCAGACACAAATCATCTTCCACCCCCACCTCCCCTCCCCTCTCTCCACCCTGACACATACCAGACAGGTCCTGTCCACCCGTTCAGACGGTAATGTGGCACACACCTTCCTGTTAACAGGCGTCAAAGGTCAAGTCAGGTATGACCTTGCAGGACGTGACCTTGAAGGAGGTGACCTTGACAAAAACGTGTCACGCAGAGCACCTACGTTCCGCTGTGATGACGACATCACCTCAGTGCCAGTCTCCTCAGTGTGTGACTTCAGACAGGACTGCCCGGACAATGGCGACGAGTCGTTCTGCCAGCATCCCTCCTGTGCAGGTTTCACGTGTGCCAACAGACAGTGTGTCCCTCCCGCTCAGCGATGCAACGAACACTCAGACTGTCTGGATCACACGGATGAGGCCGGATGTCCAGACGACAACAGCTATCACCCAGCGGTAGAGAGGATGTTGATGCGGCAGTTCTACATCACTCTGGATGGAACAGGTTACTTCAGTCAACAGACCATGAAAGTTAACCAGTCCTGTCCCGACACTCACTACAGATGTCCGACAGACTGGTTGTACTGTCTCCCTGTCTACACTCGATGCAACGGGTTTTCTGACTGCACTTACGGCGAGGATGAACAACACTGTGAAACAGTGGCGTGTCCTGGTTTGTACAGGTGTCGAAGGTCCATAGTGTGTGTGCACGGAGACCATCTGTGTGATGGCTGGGGTCAGTGTCCGCAGCGGGATGATGAGCTGATGTGTGACAGGACCTGTCCTGAAGGTTGTCGGTGTCAAGGTCACTCTTTCCACTGCCGGAAACAGTTCTATGTCAGTCTCTTCCCCCAACTCCGGTATTTAGATGCTGCAGAGTCAGGGATGGCGCTGACTGACTTCAGTAGAAATCATTATCTCGTTCACCTTGACCTATGTTATTGTTCCCTTGATAATATTTCTAGTACAAAACTTCCTAACTTGCAGCTCATGAATCTTTGTGGTAATAACCTAAGAACTGTTGACACAGTTGTATTAATAGATATGCCAACTTTAAGGATTCTGAACATAGCAAATAATCCTCTAAAGGAAATAACTGCAGGAAAGCTCAAAGACGTTCATTATTCACTAAATCTGATGGACTTGTCAAAGACATCCATCGAAATATTTGGCAACAAAGCGTCTTTGTATCTTCCCAAAGTGAACAGTCTGAATCTGTCATTCTCTGCCATCAAAGCCATTGGTCCAATAGGCTTTAAGACTGCACCACAACTGACCAAACTTGATGTAAGGGAGAATCCAGTAAACGTATTTCCTTTAGATTTATTGTTAGGGTTCAGTGGGTTAAAATCTATTCATTCATCAAACTATAGACTTTGTTGTGGAAGCTTACTTCCTGAGCAGTCAAACGTAAAATGCTTTGCTCCAAAGCCTGCCCTTTTATCATGCAATGACTTGATGCCGAATAAATTCAGCAAGTTCTTCTTTCAGTTGATTGGTGTAACTGCCATGTTAGGGAACCTAGTTAGCATTGTCTCCCCTTTCATTGTGCAGACACATAGCGATTTTGAAGCCTTCGTACTAAATTTGCAGGTGGCTGATTTATTCATGGGGATGCACGTCAGCATTGTGGTCATCGCTGACGAAATATTTCGTGGAAGGTATCTGGAATGGGAGAAACAGTGGACAGGGAGTGTGGCGTGTAAAGTGAGCGGCTTTCTGTCCCTCCTGTCCAGTGGGGTGTCCGCTCTGACCATCTGCTTCACAACACTGCACCACGTCACCGTCCTGTGCTGCCCTGCTGACCGGTGGAGACTGCACACAGCGGCCACAGGCATGGCGTCTTCACTGACCTGGTGTGTTGGCCTCGCGATGGCCTTGACCCCCTTCCTGCCTGGTCTGTCACACTGGGGGGTCACTGGTCAGTCCGGGCTGTGTCGTCAGGCACTGTTTGACCCCCACACCACTGACCAGCACTTCAGGTGGTTTACTGTTGTTGTGGTGTTCAACTTCGTCCTGAGCTTGGGTGTTTTATCGTGTCAAGTTCTCATCCACAGACGAACACCAAAGTATCGAATGGCGTTAGATCCAGATAAAAGATACGTTTATCCTTCTCTGCATCTGATGATGAACGTAGCAATGATCAGTTCTGTCTGCTGGATTTCTTTGGGTGTGAGCGGCCTGACCCGCGGTATTACTGTGTCGGGCAAGATCTACGAGGTATTGGTTGTGTTCGTGCTGCCAGTCAGCTCCGCTCTCAACCCACTGCTGTATCTGTGGAGTGTGGCCACACAGGGGCGGCAACACGCCCGTGAGGAAAAAGTGCTAGAAATGCTGAAATCACGACAACGTTCGTACGTAACTAAAGTATCAGGTGTTAGTCGGACAACTAGATAGATAATTTGATAAAAATGTGTTCATAAATTCGCTTGTGTACACGAAACGATGTTGAGGTTTGTGGATTGAATTCCAAGTTGTTGTTTTTTTAATTTCCTGCTGACCTGTTGAAGAGAAATGACCGAAAATAACTAGCAAGATGACCGTGGTTATGGAGAAAATCGGCTGGAAGCTTGCCTCCCTTCCCCCTCGCTTCCCCCACTTTGAAATTTGGTGGAGTACGTGTGGTACACATCTTTGTCAATGATATGAAATAATGTCTCCGAAAATCTGTCGGGAATGTGTCTATTGTTAACCTTAAAAACTGATTCTATATTTGGCCGTAATTCTCCGTTTTTATGAAGAAGAAAAAAATCTGCGTTACCATCGTTTAAAAATGTCATATTTCTTTTAACTAAAAGACAGCAGATGTACAGAAGAATACTTTACGATCTTTAAAAGATAAATGGTTACACATTTGCTGATACTAAAAAAGCGATATATAAAACAGCAAAGGTGTCGCATTCACAGACCATCAGATTTTACTTGTATGACCGTTTTCTCAGTTTGTTTAACTCTCTCCATTGGAACGGCGAAAGAGACGACGTTAACAGCGTTTCACCCCAATTACTATCATCAAAATATTGCAAGCGGAAGGCTCTTATACTGAAGACGTGAATGTTGACAAAGTATACCACAATTCTGACGACGGAAACTAAAGGTTGGGTCATTCAGACACCCACTGGACATCCGAGGGGTCTGTGTAGAGGAGAAGAGAGGACTGGCCGTACTGAGTGAGTTAAGCAGCCATACTCGGTGTTTCGGGAGTGTGCATGCTGGGTATGTTCTCGTTTCCATAACCCACCAAACGCTGACTTGGATTACGTGCGACTTTGATTTTCTGCGTGCGTCACACACACACACACACACACACACACACACACACACACACACACACGCACACACACACACACACACACACACACACGCGCACACACACACACACACACACACACACACACACACACATGCGAAGGGAGTTCTGGCACTAGAAGGTCTGCACCTGGGAGGTCAGAAAGATCTCCACCCTTAACTGACCAGGTGCGACAGGGTTCAGTTTCAGTTTCAGTTTCAGTAGCTCAAGGAGGCGTCACTGCGTTCGGACAAATCCATATACGCTACACCACATCTACCAAGAAGATGCCTGACCAGCAGCATAACCCAACGCGCTTAGTCAGGCCTTGAGAGAGAGAGAGAGAGAGAGAGAGAGAGAGAGAGAGAGAGAGAGAGAGAGAGAGAGAGAAGGGTGAATAAATAATAGATAAATACATTTAAAAAAAAGAATAACTACTACTACTAAAAATAATATGTATAAGGCGCAAAAACTTGATGAAGTCAACTATAAGCGTACATGAAAATAAAAATAAAATAAAATAAAAACTCGAACTGAGGAACCTCGGGCAAGGCTCCAGAGCTTTAGTCATGTGACCACACCACGCATAACATCAGTAACAATGCTGGTTGAGGACACAGAACACACACTCACATGCAACGTAGAATCAAAAGCACATGTCCAACATTTCAGTTCATTCGAATAACTAAATAAATTTAAAAAAAAGATTGCCGGTGACACCACCTCTGCTATCTGCCAGACAAACTGCTTTTACCTCTGTATCAGTAGCCGAGTGGTTAAAGTGTTGGACTTTCAATCAGAGGTTCCCGGGCTCGAATCTCGGTAACGCGCCTGGTGGGTAAAAGGTGGAGATTTTTCCAGTCTCCCTGGTCAACATGTGTGCAGACCTACTTGTGCCTGAACCCCCTTCGTGTGTATACGCACGCAGAAAATCAAATGCGCACATTAAAGATCCTTTAATCCATGTCAGCGGTTCGGTGAGTAATTGAAACAAGAACATTCCCAGCATGCATACCCCCGAAAACGGAGTACTGCTGCCCACACGGAGGAGGTCGGGAAAGGGGGAAAAAAACCCACAACAACGGTCATACACGTAAAATGTTACATGTCTGACTGAATGTTTATACGTACGTGCCTCAAATCTGATTGAATGACACAGGAAACGAATGATGATCGCCCAATGGCAACCGTAAGTCGACTCTACCCAGGAAGGCAGCCTGTTGTGCACACGACCCCGAGTTTGTAAAACGCTTAGCGCTTGGTCTCCGACCGATATATAGGCGCTAAATAAATATCCGTATCATCATCATAACACATACTGTGAACAGTATTTGTTCAGTGTTGTCAGTGGTGAATTAAACATTTGATGATGTTTATAATAATTATTCCGTTGTTTTGTTC
>NC_134908.1:19918503-19921003 GCF_041734735.1 Babylonia areolata
CTCGATCCAGATTTCAATTATGGGTAAGTGAATCCAACATTAACGCCTGTTTGAAATCGCTCTTAAAATTTAACAGCTACAACTGGAATTAAAAAAAAAAAAAACAGAAATAAACCTTGGCAAATGATTAAAAGACACTGCTTTCTTCGACATGTCACAATTTCGCGCTTTTAATTTTACAATCGATATGATCAGTCTCGATCTAAATTACAAGTACGTGCAAATGAAACAACATTAACGCTTGTTTGAAATCGTTTTTAAAATGCGCTGTTTTCTTCGATATGTCACAATTTCGCGCTCTTAGTTTTACAATCAGTATGATCAATTCTCGATCCATCTTTCAATTACGGGTAACTGAATCCAGCATTAACGCTTGTTTGAAAATCGCCTCGCTGTCAATGCAGTGACCAGTAATTACGAACGAGGACCGTTCCAGAGAAAAATGCTTCTTTTCTTCACAATGCTGAAGGATTTGAGACACTAACTGAAGCAGCAGCTTTAAAGAATGTATGTAATCGGTTTCATTCCAACAACAATGTACACTTCCCGATTCTAATTCCTCGCGCACTTGCAGCTTGCCAACATTTGACATCGCTGTATTCAGTCCAGCCGCTCACAATGAGAGCAGAATGAGGGTGGACCAAGTAAAGTTTCTTTAACTCTCTCCATACGAACGGCGAAAGAGACGACGTTAACAGCGTTTCGCCCCAGTTACCATCATCAAAATATTGCAAGCGGAAGGCTCTTATACTGAAGAGGTGAATGTTGACAAAGAATACCACAATTCTGACGACGAAAGCTAAAGGTTGGGTCTTTCAGACACCCACTGGACATCCGAGGGGTCTGTGTAGAGGAGAAGAGAGGACTGGCCGTACTGAGTTAAAAAAAAAAAAAAAATCAACCACATTTAAAACAAAATTCTGTCACAATAAAACCATGCAAAACAACACAGTTCTAGACGTTGCCTTGACTAACAAGCTACCTATGGCAAGATATAGCAAGGCTGTGCTAATGTTGTCACAGTCCTTCAAACAAGATTTCCTTTCACAGTTCTTTTTTCTCTCACAACCTTCCACACATGACTTTTCAATCCTTTCACAGATGATTTCAATCCTTCACACAAGCTTTCCTCACACTCCTTCACACAAGCTTTCCTCAATCCTTCACACAAACTTTCCTCACCCCTTCACACAAGCTTTCCTCACACCCCTTCACACAAGCTTTCCTCACACTCCTTCACACAAACTTTTCTCAATCCTTCACACAAACTTTCCTCACAACCCTTCACACAAGCTTTCCTCACAATCCTTCACACCCCTTCACACAAGCTTTCCTCACAATCCTTCACACAAGCTTTCCTCACACTCCTTCACACAAGCTTTCCTCACACCCCTTCACACAAGCTTTTCTCAAAATCCTTCACACAAACTTTTCTCAATCCTTCACACAAGCTTTCCTCACACTCCTTCACACAAACTTTTCTCAATCCTTCACACAAACTTTCCTCACACCCCTTCACACAAGCTTTCCTCACAATCCTTCACACAAGCTTTTCTCACAATCCTTCACACAAGCTTTCCTCACAATCCTTCACACCCCTTCACACAAGCTTTCCTCACAATCCTTCACACAAGCTTTCCTCACACCCCTTCACACAAGCTTTCCTCACACTCCTTCACACAACCTTTTCTCACACTCCTTCACACAAGCTTTCCTCACAATCCTTCACACAAGCTTTCCTCACACTCCTTCACACAAGCTTTCCTCACAACCCTTCACACAAGCTTTCCTTACACCCCTTCACACAAGCTTTCCTCACAATCCTTCACACAAGCTTTCCTCACACCCCTTCACACAAGCTTTCCTCACACCCCTTCACACAAGCTTTCCTCACAATCCTTCGCATCAGCTTTCACGATCCTTCACCCAAGCTTTCCTCACGATCCTTCACACAAGCTTTCCTCCAAGTCTTATAAATGTTCGTCACAATATTTCATGGAAGCTTTCCACACAATCCTCCAAACTTTCCTTGCGGTCCTTCACACAAACTTTCCTCAGTCATTAAGGTTTCCTCGCAGTCCTTCGCATAGACTTTCCCCACAGTCTTACATATAAACGTTCCTCACAATCCTTCACACAAGCTTACCCTTGTTGTCTTTCACACAAAACTTCTCGAACTTTCGCACAAGCTTTCCTCACAACTCTTCAAACGAGCTTTCCTGACAATCTTACACAAAAGCTTTCCTCACAATCCTTCACATCAGCTTTCACGATCCTTCACACAATCTCCAAGTCTCACACAAACTTTCCTCCCAATCCTTCATACAAAGCTTCCTCACAATCCTTCACACGAGTTTCGTCACAGTCATAAACTTTCCTCAAAAAAACCTTCACACAAACCTTCCTCACAATCCTTCATGCAAACATTCCTCCCAATCCTTCACACAAACATTCCTCCCAATCCTTCACACAAGTTTTCCTCAGTCAAATTTTCCTCACT
>NC_134908.1:19923503-19931003 GCF_041734735.1 Babylonia areolata
AGGTAGTAAAAAAGGGAAATTACTCTGTAATGAATGCTAGGGGACTTAATTTATCACAAGTGAGTCTTGAAGGCCTTGCCTCTCTTGTATGTATTTTTTACTGTGTCAGTCATCCCAACACCTCTCCCCCCCCCTCCCCCACAAACACACACACACACACTCACACACCCCAACCCCCACGCGTGCACACAGATGTACTACCCCCCCAGGTAAACGAAAGGTACATTGGAACAAACCCAGACACTTCATCAAAGAAGGAAGTGCCGGGCCTGTCCTTATACCAATCAGGCGACACAGCAGCGAAAAGAGATAATACGATGGAATACAATACCATACCATACCATCATACAATACAATATCACACAATGCAATACAAAACAAGACATGTTCATTTCAAGAAACGCCGTGTGGGGTACATGAAATGTTACACATGCAACTAATACATTTTTTAAATTATTGTTTATTGATTTATTTATTTATTTATATACGCTTATAGTTAACTTCATCACGTTTTTGCGCCTTATACATATTAGTAGTAGTTGTAGTTCTTTTGTTTATGTATTTATCTATTATTCACTTACCCTTTTTTTTCTTTTTTTTTTCTCAAGGCCTGACTAAGCGCGTTGGGTTACGCTGCTGGTCAGGCATCTGCTTGGCAAATGTGGTGTAGCGTATATGGATTTGTCCGAACGCAGTGACGCCTCCTTGAGCTACTGAAACTGAAACTTAAGGTATTGTGCTCTTTTTTTTTTTTTTTAACAATGGCCACATCAAGTGCCTGGCATAATACAATACAATACAATAAAACACAACACTACAACAACACAATACAATACAACACGATACAACACAAATACTGACCCGGTGACGGAGAGATGGCGCCACAGCTCTCACCACCCCCTTCCCCCACCTCCTTGCAGGACCTCCACAACCCTTGCCTCACGCGCAGCCACCTCCCATCTGCCCCCAGCTCCCAGAAGGTCAGCCAGCCGCTGGGCAACACGAGCGCCAGCAGGAACACGCCGACGCTGAGCAGCAGGGTCAAGGTCACGGCCAGGTTGAAGGTCATGCCCCCGACCTGTCGCCTGAAGGTCACCTCCGCCGCGCGAAAAACCCTCGACAGGATCGCCTCGTTCACAATCACAGTGGTGGTGGTGGTAGCGGAGGAAGTCGAGGAGGAGGGCGGGGGTGCGCGTGGGGGAGGGGTGCTGCGTGAGGCTGGCTGCAGAGAGGACGGGGGGTTGAAGGGGTTGGACTCGGAGGGCGGGTGCAGAAGTTGTGAGGATGCAGAGGCTGGTGGTGGTGGTGCTGGTGGTGGTGGTCGCGAGGATCGCGCTGGGGCGGAGGAGGTGATGTTGGGCTCAAGGGGATGTGGTGGTGGTGGTGGTGGTGCGGATACTGGGAACGTGGGGACCGGGAGTGGCAGCGTCGGGGGTGGGGGTGGGGGTGGGGGTGGGGGTGCGCGGGTGGAGTGGGTGGGGTGGGCGGGGTATGCGTATTCCGGGACCCTGGGCAGCATCGGAGGTGGGACCCTTGGGAGTGGTGGTGGTGGTGGTGGTGGTGAGGGTGAGGGTGAGGGTGAGGGTGAGGGTGAGGGTGAGGGTGAGGGCGGTGGGGATGCGGTTTCTAGGACTGTGGGAAGCAAGCGTGGAGACTTCCGTGGTGGGATCCTTGGGGGCAGTAGTGACGGTGGTGCTGTTGGTGTTGGGGGTGGTGTGGGTGAGGGTGAAGGGGTCGCGGTCTCCAGGACGGCGGGCAGCGTGCGAGGGAGCGACGTGGGTGGGATCCTTGGTGGTGGGGGTGAGGAGGGGGTGGCCGTGGGCACAGGGGGTGGTGCGGTATCTGAGACCGCGGGGAGCTTGCGTGGGATCATTGAGGGTGGGGGTGGGGGTGGTGAGGGTGGTGGGGGGACTGCGGCGGATGGGGGAAAGGACATGAACGTCGGGGGTGGGGGTGGGGGTGGTGGCTGCAAGAAGGGGGAGGAGGGCGATGACAGGGGGTGGGTGGTGGTGGTGGAGGAGGAGGAGGAAGGGGGGAAGGAGTGGGACACAGAGGGTCGGCAGAAAAAGGCGGGCGCGGGTTCGGGTTCGGGATCGCGCTCGCGCTCGGGTGCGGAGCGCGGGCGCATGAGGGACGGGTGGGAGGAGGAGGAGGGGCAGAGTGAGGGCGTTGAAGGGGTGGACATGGAAGGGGTGGTGAACACGGAGGGGAAGGAGGAGGACGACGACGACGAAGAAGACCCGGGTGTGCGGGGCGTGTCGGGTAGGGGAAGCGCGGAGGGCGGTGACGCGGGGCGTGGCCAATGCAGCGAGGTGGAGGTGGAGGTGGAGGTGGGGGAGGGCGTGGAGGAAGCGGCATGAGTGGTGGAGGGGGAGGGGGAGGGGGAGGGGTCTGTTGTTGTAGCGGTGGAATGTTCCCCTTCAGGAAAGTTCTTCATGGTTTTCTGTGTGGATCTGCACCCCCACTTCTTTTTTTTTTTTTTTTTTTTCTTCTTTTTTGTTCTTGTTCTTTATCTTTTTCGTCTTTTTTTTGTTTTTGTTTTTTGTTTTTTTTTGGGGGGAGTCTTTTTTTCTGGAATAAAGAGATGCATAGATATGTGAAGCAAGTCGCTCACACACACACACACACACACACACACACACACACACACACACACACACACACACACACGTGCGTGTGTGTATGTTTATTTATTCAATCATTTATTTGTATGTAAAAACAGAATTTAAAAAAAGGTATGTATATATAGAGAGAGAAATGGAGAGAGAGGGATATATATATATATACCTACGTACCTACATACCTACATTCCTACAAACATACATACATACATACATACGTGTGTACCCGAACGCAAAACTGACAAAGCGACTGACCAACTTGCGTGTGTGTGTGTGTGTGTGTGTGTGTGTGTGTGTGTACGTGCGTTTGTGTTTGTGTGCTTATACGGATGTAGCAGCAGCAGCAGTAGTAACTGTAGGCGTGGCAGCTGCTACAGTAGGCAATTAAAATGATCTTCCTGGCTCTTTGGAGTCATTTCGTAATGTTAATGACGGGCGGAACAGCCGAGTGGTTAAAGCGATGGACTTTCAATCTGAGGGTCCCGGGTTCGAATCTCGGTAACGGCGCCTGGTGGGTAAAGGGTGGATATTTTTTTCCGATCTCCCAGGTGAACATAATCTGCAGACATGCTAGTGCCTGACCTCCCCCCCTCCCCCCCTTCCCCCCGCCCCCCTTCTGTGTGTACACGGCAAGCAGAAGATAAAGATCCTGTGATCCATGTCAGCTTTCGGTGGGTTATGGAAACAACATACCCACCATGCACACTCCCGAAAGCGGAGTATGGCTGCTACATAGCGGGGTAAAAACGGTCATACACGTAAAAGCCCACTCGTGTACATACGAGTGAACATGGGAGCTGCAGCCCACGAACGCAGAAGAAGTAATGTTAACTCTCTCCATACGAACGGCGAAAGAGACGACGTTAACAGTATTTCACCCCAATTACCACCATCAAAATATTTTAAGCGGAAGGCTCTTGTACTGAAGAGGTGAATGTTGACAAAGAATACCACAATTCTGACGACGGAAGCTAAATGTTGGGTCATTCAGACACCCACTGGACATCCGAGGGGTCTGTGTAGAGGAGAAGAGAGGACTGGCCGTACTGAGTGAGTTAATAATCGTGCTGGAATACGGACAGTTAGTCTGGTAGCCTCAGCATGTGGTGAAATAGCGAATGTCCAACGCAGAGCAACAAAACTCCTATCCTGCCTCAAAGACATACCGTTCCCGGAACGCCTAGCGGCACCCCGCTTCCCCAGTCTCGAGACGGGCGCAATAGCCAAGTGGTTTAGGCGTTGGACTTTCAATCTGAGGGTCCCGGGTTCGAATCACGGTAACGGCGCCTGGTGGGTAAAGGGTGGAGATTTTTCCGATCTCCCAGGTCAATATATGTACAGACCTGCTAGTGCCTGAACCCCCTTCGTGTGTATACGCACGCAGATCAAATACGGACGTTAAAGATCCTGTAACCCATGTCAGCGTTCGGTGGGTTACGGAGACACGAAAATACCCAGCACGCATAAAATGCTAGTAATGGTCAAAGTTATGACCGCTGAGCATTAATTCACACAGTACGGCCAGTCCTCTCTTCTCCTCTACACAGACCCCTCGGATGTCCAGTGGGTGTCTGAATGACCCAACCTTTAGCTTCCGTCGTCAGAATTGTGGTATTCTTTGTCAACATTCACCTCTTCAGTATAAGAGCCTTCCGCTTGCAATATTTTGATGATGGTAATTGGGGTGAAACGCTGTGAACGTCGTCTCTTTCGCCGTTCTTATGGAGAGAGTTAAAGATCCTGTAACCCATGTCAGCGTTCGGTGGGTTACGGAGACACGGAAATACCTAGCACGCATAAAATGCTAGTAATGGTCAAAGTTATGACCGCTGAGCTTTAATGGAAGAAGAAGAAGAAGAAGAAGCATCCACGCGCTCGTGGCGACATCACAGACCTATACAAGTACATCCACGGCATTTACAAAGTACAACATCCAGAATTTCAACTAGTGGAGGTAACGCGTCCGCCTAGGAAGCAAGAGAATCTGAGCGCACTGGTTCGAATCCCGGCACAGTCGCCAGTATTTTCTCCCCCTCCACTAGACCTGGACTTTTCTTCCACTGTGTGATTCTGATATCATTTTAGATGAACAGACTATAAAATGAATAAACGATTCCACTGTGTGACTGACGGCGTGAACGTCCAGCCTTGTCGTGAACACTAACTCATTCCGTCTTGATGGGGAGAACTGTGGAGATTTGACCCACCCACCCCCACCTCCCCCTCCGCCCACCTCCCCTCCGCCCACCCCCCACCCCCCACCCCCCTTTTTTGTTTGTTTGTTTGGGGGGTTTTTTGGGTTTTTTATAATTACAAAATGCCAAAGTAACTGGGTTGACTCAATGTCAACCAGCTTCTCTTCAGTGTTGAAATGTTGGAAAGTTAAAAGTTACAGACTAAATCAATGATTGAGTTCGGAGTGTGGATGAATGGCAGTCCTGCCAAGCAATCACAAAAAGTGGTCGAGTCCTATTCTAGCTTCCGTTCTTTATTCAGGCGCCTATTTCACCGGCAATTTTTTGTGCACAGATGAAACGATATAACCATTAGTAGATGTCGTAACCCATTTTCAGTGTTTTTTCTGGACTCTGTTTTAAACGTTATTTTACGCAGTTTTGATGCGGATTCAGCTCAGCCACTGAGTTAACGCCCCGCCATCTTGCTCTTTACGTTTTGGTCCCGCAAACCATGAAAAATCGAACAAAAAGCACGGCGGCTTGAGACATGTTTCGGCTGCCGCCTTGTGGGCTAGTTGGCCTTTGGAAACCATTCCAACGCCGACTGTCCTAAAACCCTCTTGGCCGAGAGAGTGGGGATGTACTTGGGCAAGACACTCTCCACTATAATCAAATTCTAGCCCAAATAGTCAGAACAGCAGTTGTCTCCTCTGCTGTTCTGATGGTCATAGTCGGACACGACTGACTATCATATATATATGGGTAATTTCGCGTCGTATTGTGCCTGTTTCTTGATTGGAAGGGTCGACCACACTAACATGTCATTTCTCATATACCTCCATTGCAAAATTACGCTAAACATTTCGTTTAAACAGGTGCAATGATTTTGGACCCTAAAATAGGACATTACCCAAAAAGTGTTTTCTCTGTCTTTAGATGTGTCACACAGTATAGAAAGGTTTCATTTCTGCTGCAGCTACTGCTGCTGCTACTTCTACTACTGTCAATGCTACTGATGCTGCTGCAACTACTACCACTTCTGCTGCGGCTGCTACTGCTGCTAAATGACGTAAAAGGGTCCATTTAACATTGTACCATTACTGCTACTTCTACTGCTGTTTCCGCCACCATATACACCATCCCAACTTTCATTGCTACAATCATTTCTTTCTTTGAATAAGTTTGCCTGCAACTTCTGTTACTTCCGCTACTATATCTACCATCACTATTTCTATCATTTCTAGTATAATTTCTTTCTTGGATTAATTTATCTACCAATTCTACTGCTATTTCCGCTACAGTTTCTACAATCACTGCTTCTATCATTTGCCATTATCATTTCATTCTTGAATAAAATGTTACCTGCTTCTTCTGCTATTATTTCCTCTACTGTTTCTTACACCACTGCTTCTGTCATTACGACATCATTACTTTCTTAAATAGATTTACCTTTCTGTTGAGCAGCAAGTGATGGTTTCCGCAGGTTGATGGAAGAGTGTTCTACATAAAAGTGCTAGAGAGTTTTAGTGTGCTTTGCTGATATCACAACACGCAGAGTCCGGATTAAAAAAAACAAGTGCAGAAAACATGCCACTGACAGACATGAGCTCGAAACAGGATAGATGTTGAGAGTTAATGCATGTGGACCAGTGGATGAAATGTCACGGATTTTTTTTTTTTTTTTTTTTTTTTAATGCCGATTTCCGTAACGTGTTTGCAGTCTTGTGGACCATTTCGCTGCTCAGAATTTCGGTGGGGCAACATTTTGGTAGTTTGATGTGAATTCGATTTTATGATATTGACCCTGACTACAACCATTTACCTGAAGATCTAGTCATCAGCCCCATCCATATGTAATATGCAGCATCTGTTCAAACGTGTGTGTGTGTGTGTGTGTGTGTGTGTGTGTGTGTGTGTGTGTGTGTGTGTGTGTGTGTGTGTGTGTGTGTGTGTGTGTGTGTGTGTGTGTGTGTGTGTGTGTGTGTGTGTGTGTGTGTGTGTGTGTGTGTGTGAGTGTGTGTGTGTGTGTGCGTGCGTCCGTGCATGTGTGTGTGTGTGTGTGCGTATGCGTATGCGTACGTGCAGTGTGTGCATGTGCAAGTTTTTATATTGATATGCATTTGTATATATTTCTACTGCATGTGTATTTGTGTATGACTTTCGATTTATGTTCGTACCTTGTTATGTACTATCCCCCCCTCCCCCCCAATATTCCTTGTGATCCCGGTACACTTGGTAATAAAGACATTTTCTATTCTATTCTCTTCTGTTCTATTCTATTCTATTCTAAATGTGTCTGAAACTTGCCGAGGATGTTTAAACTAGAGCTGTTTTTTTGGTTTGTTGCTAATCAGCTCAAACATGTGTGCGTGGTGGAGACCATTCCCTATGCCGTTCCCACATTCAGACCCTAAAGCACGCCTGGGGTACCGTTCAGACCCTGAATCACGCCTGGGGTACCGTTCAGACCCTGAATCACGCCTGGGGTACCGTTCAGACTCTGAATCACGCCTGGGGTACCGTTCAGACACACATTCACGCTTCTCAGCATTGCTGTCCTTGTATGTGTATGACCGCTGTTTTATCTTAACGAATATGCAGCCGTTTTACAGAAGACTGAAATACCAAAATATGCATTCGCGTCCTGATTTCTCTGTCTTCCGCTTTCAGTTGCTTTTGAGGGTAACAGATTTAACGATGTT
>NC_134908.1:19936003-19953503 GCF_041734735.1 Babylonia areolata
GGGGGGGGGGGGTGGGGGGGGGGGGGGGGGGGGGGGGGGGGGGGGGGGGGGGGGGGGGGGGGGGGGGGGGGGGGGGGGGGTGGGGGGGGGGGGGGGGGGGGGGGGGGGGGGGGGGGGGGGGGGGGGGGGGGGGGGGGGGGGGGGGGGGGGGGGGGGGGGGGGGGGGGGGGGGGGGGGGGGGGGGGGGGGGGGGGGGGGGGGGGGGGGGGGGGGGGGGGGGGGGGGGGGGGGGGGGGGGGGTGTTGTGTGGTGGTGGTTGTTGTGTGTGGTTGGGGGTGTGTGGTTTTGTTTGTTGGTGGTGGTGGTTGTGGTGGTTGTTGTGGTGGTTGTGGTGGTGGTTGTGGTGGTGGGTGTTGTGGTGGCGTTGTTGTGGCGGCGCTGGTGTGGTTGTTGTGGGTGGTGGTTGTGGTGGTTGGTGGGGGGTGGGGGGGGTTGATGGGGGTTGGTTGGGGGGTGGTGTGGTGGTGGTGGTGTGGTGGTTGTGGGGGGTGGGTGTTGTGGGTGGTTGTGGGTTGTGGTGGTTGTGGTGGTGGGGGTTGTTGTTGTTCGGTGGGTGGTTGTGGTGGGTGGTGTGGTGGTGGGGGTGGTGGGTGTGGTGAGTGGTTTTGGGTGGTGCGGTTGTTGGTGTTGTGGGTGGTTTGTTGTTGTGGTGGTGGTTGTGTTGTGGGGTGGTTGTGCGTGGTTGTGGGGGTGGTGGTGGGGGGGGTGTTGTTGGGGGTGGTTGTGGGTGTTGTTGGGGGGGGGGTGGGTTGTGGGGAGGGGTTGTTGTGGTGGGTGGTGTGGGTCCGGGGTTGTTGTGCGTGGTTGTGGTTCCTTGTGGTGGTTGGGTGTGCGGGGTTGTTGATTGTAGTGGGGGTGGTTGTGGTGGTTGTTGTGGTTGGTGGTTGAGTGGTGGGGTGTGCGTGGTTGGTTGTGGTGGTGGTTGTTGTTGGTGGTGGTTGTTGTGGTTGTTGTGGTGGTTGTTGTGGTGGTTTGTTGTTGTGTTGTGGTTGTTGTGGGTGGTTGTTGTGAGTGGTTGTTGTGGTGGTTGTGAGTGGTGGTTGCATTGTGGGTGTGAGTTGAGGTGGTGGTTGTGGTGGTGGTTGTTGTCTGTGGTGGGGGTGTGGTAGGTGGTTGTTGTGGGGGTTGGGTGGTGGCGTGGTTGTTGTGGTGGTGGTGGGTGTGCGTGGCTGGGTGGGGGGTGGTGTTGGTGTGGGGGTGGGAGTTGTGGTGGTGGTTGTGTTGTGGGTGGTGGTGGTGGGGGTGTGGTTGGGGTGGTGGGGGTGGGTGGGCGTGGCTGGGGGTGGTGAGTTGTTGGTGTGGTGGTTGGTGGTGGTGGTTGGGTGGTGGTGGTATGTTGGTTGTGGTGGTGGGTTGTGGTGGTGTTGTTTGTTCGGGGTGGTGTTGTTGTGGTGGTTGTGAGTGGTGGTGGTTGTGGTGTGGTGGGTTTGGGGTTGTGGTGGTTGGGGGGGGGGTTGTTGTGGTGGTGGGGTTGTGGTGTGGTTGTTGTGGTGGCTGGTGTGTGCGGGTGCGGTGGGGTGGTGGTTGTTGTGGTGGGTGGGGTGGTGTGGTTGTTGGGGTGTGGTGGTGGTTGTCGGTGGTGGTTGTTGTGGTGGTGGTTGATGTGAGGGGTGTTGGGTTGGTGGGTGTTTGTAGGATGGTTGTTGTGTGGTTGTTGTTGGATGGTGGTTGTTGTGGTGGTTGTGGTGGTGGTTGTTGTGGTGGTTGTTGTTGTGGTGGTTGTTGTGGTGGTGGTTGTTGTTGTGGGTGGTTGTTTGTGGTGGTTGTTTGTTGTGGTGGTTGTGGTGGTGGTTGTTGTTGTGGTGGTGGTATGTGGTGTAAGCCCCCTTCTTGTTTAGGTGGTTGTGGTGGTTGGTTGTGGTGGGTGGTTGTTGTGGTGGTTTTGTTGTGCGTGGTGGTTGTTGTGGTTGTGGTGCGTGGTTTGCTGATGGTGGTTGTTGTGGTGGTTGTGGTGGTGGTGGTTTGTTGTTTTGGTTGTTTGTGTGTTGTTGTGGTGGGTTGTTGTTGTTGGTTTGTGGTTGTTGGGGTGGTTGATTGTGGTGGTTGTTGGTGGTGGTTGTTGTGGTTGGGTGTTGTGGGGGCTTGTTGGTTGATGGTGGTGGTTGTGGTGGTGGTTGTGGGTGTGGGTGGTTGTGGTGGTGGTTGTTGTGGGTGGTTGTTGTGGTGGTGGTTGTTGTGGGGGTTGTTGTTGTGGTGGTTGTAGAGTGGTGGTTGTTGGTTGGTGGTGGTTGTGGTGGTTGTTGTTGTGGTGGGGTGTTGTTGTGGTGGTTGTTGTTGTGGTGGTTGTGGAGGTTGTTGTTGTGGTGTGAATTGACGGTTTTGTCCGGTGGTTGTTGTTATTGTGCGTGGTGGTTGTTGTGGTGGTTGTGGTGGTGGTTGTTGGGGTTGTTGCAGTGGTGGGTGGTTGTGGTGGTGGTTGTGGTGGTGGTTGTGGTGTGGGTTGTTGTTGGTGGTTGTTGTTGGTGGGTGGTTTGGTTGTGGTTGTGTGCAGTGGGTGTGGTGGTGGGTTGTTGGTGGTGTTGTGGGTTGGCGGTGTTGGGGTCGGGTGTTGTGAGTGCCGGTGGTGTGGTCGGGTGGTTGTGGTAGGGGGGTGTTGGTGGTTCTGGTGGTGGTTGTTGTTGTGGTTGGGGTTGTGGGGGTTTGTTTCGTTGATGGTGGTTGTGGTGGGTTGTGGTGGTGGTGGTTGTCGGTGGTGGTGGTTTGTGGTGCGGGGCTGTGGTGGGGTGGTGGTTGTGGTGGTGGTGGGGGTGCGGGTGGTTGCGGTCCGGGGGTGTTGTGGTGGGCTGGGGGGGGTGTGTGTGGGGGGGGGGTGGGGGGGGAGGGTGGGGTGGGGGGGTGGGGGGGGGGGGTGGGGGGGGGGGGGGGGGGGGGGGGGGTGGGGGGGGGGGGGGGGGGGGGGGGGGGGTGGGGGGGGGGGGGGGGGGGGGGGGGGGGGGGGGGGGGGGGGGGGGGGGGGGGGGGGGGGGGGGGGGGGGGTGGGGGGGGGGGGGGGTGGGGGGGCGGGGGGGGGGGGGGGGGGGGGGTGGGGGGGGGGGGGGGGGGGTGGGGGGGGGGGGGGGGGGGGGGGGGGGGGGGGGGGGGGGGGGGGGTGGGGGGGGGGGGGGGGGTGGGGGGGGGGGGGGGGGGGGGGGGGGGTGGGGGGGGGGGGGGGGGGTGGGGGGGGGGGGGGGTGGGGGGGGGGGGGGGGGGGGGGGGGGGGGGGGGGGGGGGGGGGGGGGGGGGGGGGGGGGGGGGGGTGGGGGGGGGGGGGGGGGGGGGGGGGGGGGGGGGGGGGTGGGGGGGGGGGGGGGGGGGGGGGGGGGGTGGGGGTGGCGTGGGGGGGTGGTGGTGGGGGGGGTGGTGGTGGGGGGGGGGGGGGGGGGGTGGTTGGTGTGGTGGTTGTGTTGGGGGGTGGTTGTTGTGGTGGTTGTTGTGGTGGTGGTTGTGGTGGTGGTTGTTGATTGTGGTGGTGGTTGTGGTGGTTGTTGTGGTGGTTGTGGTGGTAGGTTGTGTTGGTGGTGTTGTGGGTGGTTGTTGTGGTGGCCGGCTGGTTGTTGTGGTTGTGGTGGTGGTTGTGGTGGTGGTTGTTGTGGTGGTTTTGTGTGGTGGTTGTTGTGAGTTGTTGTAGGTGGTTGTTGTGGTGCGTTGTTGTTGTTGTTGTGTTTGTTGTGGTGGTTGTGTGGTGTTGTTGTGGTGGTTGTGGTGGTGGTTGTTGTCTGGTGGTTGTGGCTTGAGGTGGTGGTTGTGGTGGTGGTTGTTGTTGTGGTGGTTGTGGTGGTGGTTGTTGCTGGTGGTTGATTGTGGTGGTGGTTGTTGTGGGTGCGTTGTTGTTGTGGTGGTTGATGGTGGATTTGGTTGTTTTTGTGGTGGTGGTTGTTGGTGGTTGTTGTTGTTGGTGGTGGCGTGTTGTGGGGGTTGTTTGTGGCGGTGGTTGTTGGGTTGTTGACCCTGTGGGTGAGTTGTTGTGGTGGTAGGATTGTTGGTGGTGGTTGTTGGTGATTGGTTGTGTGGTGGTTGTTGTGGTGGTGCGTTTGTTGTTGTGGTTGTTGTGGTGGTGGTTGGGTGGTTAGTTGTTGTTGTTGTGGTTGTTGTTGTGTGGTTGTTGTGGGTGGTTGTTGTCTGGTGGTTTGGTGGCTGGTTTGTTGGGGTGGTTGCTTGTGAGTTGTTGTGCCGTGGTTGTTGTTAGTGGTTGTTGCTTCCCCCTTGTCTTGGTGGTGGGTGTTGTGGTGGTTGGGGTCGCGTGGTGTGGTTAGGTGGTGGTTGTGGTGGTGGTGGTTGTGGTGGTGGTTGTTGTGGTGGCTTGTTGTTGTGGTGGGTGGTGGTGGTGGGTGTGGTTGTTGTGGTGGTGGGTTGTGGTGGTTGTTGTGGTGGTGGTGGTTGTGGGCGGTGGTGGTGGGTTGTGGTGGTGCCGTTGTGGTTGCGTGGGTGTTGTTGTTGTGGTTGATGGTGGTGGTGGTGTTGTTGTGGTGGTTTGCCTGTTGTGAGTGGCCGGTTGTTGTGGTGGGTGTGGTGGTGGTTGTTGGGGTTGTGGTTGTGGTGGTGCGTTGTGGTTGGGGTGGTGGGCTTGGTGTGGTGGGTGTTTGTGGTGGTTGTTGGTGGTGTGGGTTGTTGTGGTGGTTGTTGGGGTGGTGGTGGTTTGTGGGGGGGGTTGTGGTGCGGTGTTGTGGTGGTGGGTGTTGTGGTGCAGTGGTTGGGGTGGTGGTGGTGGTGGTGGTTGTGCGGGGTGGGGGTGGTTGGGGTGGTTGTGGGGGGTGTTGTTCGGCGGGGTGGTGGGTGGCTGGTGGTGGTGGTGGGGTGGGTGGTCGGGGTTGGGTGGTGGTGGGGGTGTGTGGGGCGTGGTGGTTGGTTAGGGGGGGGGGGGGGGAGGGGGGGTGGGGGGGGGGGGGGGGGGGGGGGGGGGGGGGGGGAGGGGGGGGGGGGGGGCGGGGGGGGGGGGGAGGGGGGGGGTGGGGGGGGGGGGGGCGGGGGGGCGGGGGGAGGGGAGGGGGGGGGGGGGGGGGGGGGGGGGGCGGGTGGGGGGGAGGGGGGGGGGGGAGGGGGGAGGGGGGGGGGGGGGGGGGGGAGGGGGGGGGGGGGGGGGGGGGGGGGGGGGGGGGGGGGCGGGGGGGGGGGGGGGGGGGGGGGGGGGTGCGGGGAGGGGGCGGGCGGGGGGGGGGGGGGGGGGGGGGGAGGGGCGGGGGCGGGGGGGGCGGGGGGTGGGGGGGGGGGGGGGGGGGCCGGGGGGGGGGGGGGGGAGGGGGGGGTCGGGGCGGAGGGGGGGGGGGGGGGGGGGGGGGGGGGGGGGGGGGGGGGGGGGGGGGGGGGGGGGGGGCGGGGGGGGGGGAGGCGGGGGGGGGCGGGCGAGGGGGACGGCTGGGGGGGGGGGGGGCGGGGGGGGGGGGGCGGAGGCGGGGGGTGGGGGGCAGGAGGGACGGGGGGGGGGGGGGGGAGGGGGGGGGGCGGCGGCGGGGGGGGGGGGGGGGGGCGGGGCGGGGGGGGCGGGGGCGGGGGGGGGAGGGGGGGGCCGGGGGGGGGCAGGGGGGGGGCGGGGGGGGGGGCGGGGCGGCTGGGCGGGCGGCTGGGGGGGCGGGGGGAGGGCGCGGGGCGTGGGGGGGGAGGGGGGGGGGGGGGGAGGGGGCGGGGGGGGGGGGGGGGGGGGGGAGGTGGGGGGGGGGGGGGGGGGGGGGGGGGGGGGGGGGGGGGGGGGGGGGGGGGGGGGGGGGGGTGGGGGCGGGGGAGGGGGGGGGGGGGGGAGGGGGGGGGGGAGGGGGGAGGGGGGGGGGGGGGGGGCGGGGGGGGGGGGGGGGGGGGAGGGGGGGGGGGGGCGGGGGGGGGGGGGGGGGGGGGGGGGGGGGGGGGGGAGGGGGGGGGGGGGGGGGGGGGGGGGAGGGGGGGGGGGGGGGGGGGGGGGGGGGGGGGGGGGGGGGGAGGGGGGGGGGGGGGGTGGGGGGGGGGGGGGGGGGGGGGGGGGGGGGAGGGGGGGGGGGGGGGGGAGGGGGGAGGGGGGGGGGGGGGGGGGGGGGTGGGGGGGGGGGGGGGGGAGGGCGGGGGGGGGGGGGGGGGGGGGGGGGGGGGGGGGGGGGAGGGGGGGGAGGGGGGGGGGGAGGGGGGGGGGGGGGGGGGGGGGGGGGGGGGGGGGGGGGGGGGGGGGGGAGGGGGGGGGGGGGGGGGGGGGGGGGGGGGGGGGGGGGGGGGGGGGGGGGCGGCGGGGGGGGGGGGGGGGCGGGGGGGGGGGAGGGGGGGGGGGGGGGGAGGGGGGGGGGGGGGGGGGGGGGGGAGGGGGGGGGGGGGGGGGGGGAGGGGGGGGGGGGGGGGGGGGGGGGGGGGGGGGGGGGGGGGGGGGGGGGGGGGGGGCGGGGGGGGGGGGGCGGGGGGGGGGGGGGAGGGGGGGGGGGGGGGGGGGGGGGGGGGGGAGGGGGGGAGGGGGGGGGAGGGGGGGGGGGGGGGTAGGGGGGGGGGGGGGGGGGGGGGGGGGGTGGGGGGGTGGGTGGTGTGGTGCGTTGGTGTGGTTGTGTTTGTGGTTTGGTTGTGGTGGTGGTTGTGGTTGTGGTGGTGGTGGTGGTTGTTGTGGTGGTTGTTGTTGTGGTGGATTATGAATTTGAATATTAATTTTAATATGATTATTATTAATATTATTATTAATATTATTAACATTAATAATATTATTAAAAACCACTTTTTCCCCCCCCCCCCCCCCGTCGCTGGTGGTTGTGTTGTTGTGGTTGTTCTTGTGGTTGTTGTGGTGGTTGTGGTGGTGGTGTTGGTGGCTTGTGGTGGTGGTTCGTTGTGGTTGGTTGTTGTGGTGGTTGTTGTTGGTGGTTGTTGTTGTGGTGGTTGTTGTTGGTTTGTGGTTGTGGTGGTGGTTGTTGTGGTTGTGGTGGTTTGGTGGTGGTTGTTGCTGGTGCGTTGTTGTGGGTTGTTGTTGTTGTGGTTGTGGTGGTGGTTGTGGTGGTGGTGGTTGGGTGGTTGATGTTTGTGGTGGTGGTTGTGGTGGTGGTTGTGGTGGTGGTTGTTGTGGTTGTTGTGGTGGTGCGTCGTTGTGGTGGGTGGTTGTTGTGGTTGGTGGTTGTGTGGTGGTGGTTGATATTGTGGTTGTTGTGGTGGTTGTTGCGGGTGGTTGTTGTGGTTGTGGTTGTGGTGCGTGCGTGGTTGTTGTGGTGGTTTGTTGTGGTGGTTGTGGTGGTGGTTGTTGTGGTGGTTGTGGTGGTGGTGGTTGTTTGGTTGAGGTTGTGTTGGTGGTTGTTGTGGTGGTTGTTGTGGTGGTGGTGTCTGTTGTTGTGGTGGTTGTTGTTCGGTGGTGGTTGATGGTGGTGGTTGTTGTGGTGGTGGTGCGTTTGTTTGGTGGTGGGTGTTGTGGTTGGGTTGTGGTGGTTGTGGTTGTTGTGGTGGTTGTGGTGGTTGTTGTTGTGGTGGTTGTTGTGCGTGGTGGTGTTGTGGTGGTTGTTGGGTGGATGTTGTTGTGGTTGTGGCTGGGCTGGTGGTTGTGGTGGTGGTTGTTGTGGTGGTGGTGGTTTGTTGTGGTTGTTGTGGTGGTGGTGGTTGTGGGGGTGGTTGGTTGTGGTGGTTGTGGTGGTGGTTGTTGTGGTTGTTGTGCGTTGTTGTGGTGGTTGCTGTGGTGCGGTTGTTTCTGGTTGTGGTGGTTGTTGTGGTGGTGGTGGTTGTTGTTGTGGTTGTAGGTGGTGGTGGTTGTGGTGGTTGGTGTGGTGGTGTGGTTGTGTTGGTTGTTGTGGGTGCGTGGTGGTTGGCGTGGTTGTGGTGGTGGTTGTTGTGGTGAGTGGTTGTTGTGGTGGTTGTTGTGGTGGGTGGTTGTGTGGGGGTGGTTGTTGTGGTTGTTGTGGTGGTTGGTTGTGGTTGGTGCGTTTGTTGTGGTTGTGGTTGTGGGTGGTGGTGGTTTGTGGTGCCGTGGTTGTTGTGGTGGTTGTTGTGGTGTGTTGTGGTGGTGGTTGTTGTTGTGGTGGTGGTTGTTGTGGTTGTTGCTGTGGTAGGTGGTGGTTGTGGTGGTTTGCTGGTGGTGGTTGTTGTAGGTGGTCGATTGTTGTTGTGGTGGTGGTTGTTGTTGTGGTGGTGGATTGTTGTGTTGGTTGTTTGTGGTGGTTTGCTTGTGGTGGGTGGTTGTTGTGGTGGTTGTTGTGGTGGTGGTTGTTGTGGTTGTTGTTGTGGTGGTGAGTTGGTGTGGTGGTTGTGGTGGTGGATTGTTGTGGGTGTTGTGGTGGTGGTTGTGGTGGTGGTTTTGTGGTGGTGCGTTGTTGTGGTTGTGTTTGGTGGTGGTTGTGGTGAGTGCGTTGTTGGTGGTGGTTGTTGTGCGTGGTTGTTGTTGTTGTGGTTTGTTGTGGTGGTTGTTTGTGGTGGTGGGTTGTGGTGGGCGGTGGTGGTTGTGGATGAGTGGTGGTGGTGGTGGTGGTGGTGGTAGGTGGGTCCGGTGGTGGTTGTGAGTGGTGGTGGTGGTGGTGGGGTGGGGTTCTGGGCGGTGGTTGTTGGGGTGGGGGTGGTGGGGGTGGGTTGTGGGGTGTGGTTGTTTGTGGTGGTGGTTGTGGTGGGGTTGTGGTTGTGGTGTGTTGGGGTTGTGGGGGTGAGTGGTTGTTGTGGTGGGGGTGTTGTGGTTGTGGTGGCTTGTGGGTGTGGTGGTGGTGGTGGTGGTGGTGGTTGTGGTGGGGGTTGTGGGTGGTGTGTGTGGTGTGGTTGTTGTGTGGTTGTTGTGGGGGTGGTTGTGGTTGGTGGTGGGGGTGTGGGTTGTTGTGGTGGGTGTGGTTAGCGTGGTGGTTGTTGTTGTGGTTGGTGGGGTGTGAGGTGGTGGTTGCGATGTGGTGGTGGGTTGTGGTAGGGAGGGTGGGTGCTTGTGGGGGTTGTGGTGGGGGTTGGGGTTGTGGTGCGTTGTGTCTGGTGGTGGGGAGTGGTGGTGTGGTGGTTGGTGTGGGGTGGTGCGGTGTTGTGGTGGTGGGGGTTGTTGTGGTGGTAGTTGTGGTTGGGGGGGTTGTTGTTGTGGAAGGGAGTTGTTGTTGGTGGTGGTGGTGGTGGTGGGGGCGAGGTGTGGTTGGGGTGGTTGTTGGTGATTGGGGGTTGGGGTGGGGGTGGGGGTGGGGTGGGGGGGGTGGGTGTGGGGGGGGTGGGTGTGGTGGTTGGTGGGCGGGGTTGGGGTGGGGTTGGTGGTTGGCGGTGGGGTGGTGGGGGGGGTGGTGGTTGGTGGGGTGGTGGGTGGTGTGTGTTGGTGTGGTGGGTGGGGTTGTGGTGGTGGTTGGTGTGGGGGTGGTTGGTTGGTGGTGGGTTGTGTGTGGTGGTTGTGGGTTGTTGTGGTTGGTGTTGGGGTGGTGGGGGTGGTTGGTGGGGTTGGGGTGGGTGTGGTTGGTGTGGGGGTTGTTGGGGGGGGTGGGGTGGTGGTTGTTGTTGGTGGTGGGTATTGTGGTGGTTGGTGTGGTGGTTTGTTGTGGTGGTTGTGGGGGTGGGGTTGTTGGTGGTGGTGGTTGTTGGGGTTGTTGTGGGTGTGCGTTGTGGTGGTGGTTGTGTGTCCGGTGGGTGGTTGTGTGGGGGGTGCTTGTGAGTGGTTGGTGGGTCGTTGTGGTGGCTGGGTGTTGTGGTGTTGTGGTGGTGAGTTGGGGAGGGCGTGGTTGTTGTGGGGGTGGGGGGTGTTGTGCGGTGTTGTGGTGTGGGAGGTGTTGTGAGTGGTGGGGGGGGTGGTGGGGGTGCGTGGTTTTGGTTGTTGGGTGGTGGTTGTTGGGGTGGTGGTTGGTGTGGGGGTTGTGCCGAGGGTGGTTTTGTGGTGGGGGGTTGTGGTGGTGGTGTGGTTGAGGGTGGTGGTTGTTGTGGTTTGGTTGTTGTGGTTGTGGTGTGTGGTTGTGGTGGTGGTTGTTGTGGTTTGTTGTGGTTGTGGTGGTGGTTGTGGTGGTGGTTGTTGTGGTGGTGGTTGGTGTGGTTGTTGTGGTTGTGGTGGTGGTTGTGGTGGTGGGATTGTTGTGGGTGGTGGGTGTGTGTGCTGTGGTTGTGGTTTGTTTGGTGGTGGTGTGGTGGTGGGTTGATTGCTCGGTGGTGGTGGTTGTTGTGGGTGTTGGTGGTGGTGGGGGGGTTGTAGTTGTGGTGGGTGTTGGTGGGGATGGTGGTTGTTGTGGTGGTTGTTGTTTGTGGTGGTTGTGTGAGTGGTGGTTTGGTGGTGGTTGTTGGGGTGGGTGGTGGTGTTGTCGGCTGTGCGTGGTTGTAGGTGGTGGTTGAGTGGGGTTTTGTTGTGCCGGTTGTAGGTGGTTGTGGTGGGGTTGTTGTGGTGTTGTTGCTCGGTGGTGCGTTGTGGTGGTGGTTGTTGTGGTGGTTGTGGTGGTTGTTGTTGTTGGTGGTGGTTGTTGTGGTGGTTGTTGTTGTGTGGTGGTGGTTGTTGTGGGGGTGGTTGTGGTTGTTGTTGTTGTGCGTTGTGGTGAGGGGTTGTTGTGGGTGGGTGGTTGTGGTGGTTGGGTTGTGGTGGTGGTTGTTGTGGTGGTGGACGTTGTGGTGGTGGTTGGTGGTTTGGTGGTTGTTTGTGGTTGTTTGTGGTGGTTGGTGTGGTGGTGGTTGTTGTGGTGGTTGTGGTGGTGGTTGTCGGTGGTGGTTGTTGTGGTGTTGGTTGGGGTGGTGGTGTTGTGGTTGTTGTGGTGGTGGTTGTGGTGGTGAGTTGGTGTGCGATGGAGTGGTTGTGGTGAGTGGTTGTGGTGTGTGGGGGTGGTGGGTTGTGGTGTGTGGTTGTTGGGCGTGGTGGTGGTTGTTGGGGTGGTTGTGGTGAGTGGTTGTGGTGGGGGGTGGGTTTGTTGTGGTGGTTGTGGTTGTGCGGTTGTTGTGGTGGTTGGTGTGGCTTTGGCAGTGTGGTGGGGTGGGGTGGTGGTTGTTGTGGTTAGGTGGGTGTTGTTGTGGGTGTGGTGGGTGGTGGTTGTTGTGGAGTGGTTGTGGTAGGTGGTTGTTTGTTGTTGTGGGTGGTGGGTGGGTTGTTGTGGTGGGTGTTGTGGGGGTGGTTGTTGTGAAGTGGTTGTTGTGGTGGGTTTTGGTGGTGGTCAGTTGTTGTGGTCTGTGGTGGTGGTTGTTGTGGTGGAGGTGGCGGTTGTTGGGGTTGCCTGTGGTGGGGGTTGTTGTGGTTGTGTGGTGGTGGTTGTGGTGGGGGTGGGTGTTGTGGTGGTGGTGGGTTGGTGGTGGTTGCTTGTGGTGGTGGTGTTGTAGGTCGGTGCCTGTGGTGGTGGTTGTTGTGGTGGTTGTTGTGGTGGGTGGGGGGGGTGCAGTTGGTGGTGTGGGGGTGTGTTTGTTGTGGCCGGGGGTTGGTGTGGTGGGTGTTGGGGGGGGGGTGGGGGGGGGGGTTGTGGATTGGTGGGTGTTGTGGGTGTGGTTGGGGTGGTGGTTGTTGTGGGTGCGTTGGGGGGGTGGGGGGTGTGCGGGGTTGTGGTGGTGGTGGTGGTGGGCGGGGGGGGTGGTGGGTGCTTGGGGTTGGTGGGGGGGGGGGGGGGTGATGTGGGGGGTTGTGGTGGGGGGGGAGGGGGCTGGGGGGTGCTGTGGTGGGGGGGTTGGTGGGCGGGGGGGTTGTGGTGGGGGGTGGGGGGGGGGTGGGGGATGGGGGTGGGGGGGGGGGGGGGGGGGGGTGGGGGGGGGGGTGGTGGGGGGTGGGGGGGAGGGGGGTGGTTGTGGGGGGGGTGACGGGGGGTGGTTGGGGGGCGGGGATGGTTGCTGGGTCGGGGGTGGTGGGGAGGGGGTGCGTGGGGGGGGTGGTGGGGGTGGTGGTGGGGGTTGGGGTGGTGGGGGGGTGGGGGGGGGTGGTGGGGGGGGGGGTGGGTGGGGGTGGGGTGGGTGTGGTTTGGCAGGGGGTGGGGGGTGGGGGGGGGGGTTGTGGGGGGTGGTGGGGTGTGGGGGGGGGTTGGGGGTGGGGTGGTGGGTGGGGTGGGGGGGGGTGGGGGGTGGGGGGGGGGGGGGGGGTGGGGGGGTGGGGGTGGGGGGGAGGGTGGTGGGTGTTGTTGTTGTGGTTGTGGTGGTGGTTGTTGTGGTGGTGGTTGTGGTGGTGGTTGTTGTGGTGGTTGTGGTGGTGGTTGTGGTTGTGGTGGTTGTTGTTGTGGTGGTGGTTGTGGTGGTGGTTGTTGTTGTGGTGGTGGTTGTTGTGGTGGTGGTGGTTGTTGTGGTGGTAGTTGTGGTTGTGGTGGTTGTTGTTGTGGTGGTTGTTGTGGTGGTGGTGGTTGTGGTGGTGGTAGTTGTGGTTGTGGTGGTTGTTGTTGTGGTGGTTGTTGTGGTGGTGGTTGTTGTGGTGGTGGTTGTTGTGGTGGTTGTTGTGGTTGTTGTTGTGGTTGTTGTGGTGGTTGTTGTGGTTGTGGTGGTGGTGGTGGTTGTGGTGGTGGTTGTTGTGGTGGTGGTTGTTGTTGTTGTTGTTGTTGTTGTTGTGGTTGTGGTGGTGGTTGTTGTGGTGGTGGTTGTGGTGGTGGTTGTTGTGGTGGTTGTTGTTGTTGTGGTTGTTGTTGTGGTTGTTGTGGTGGTTGTTTGTGGTGGTTGTTGTTGTGGTTGTTGTGGTGGTTGTTGTGGTGGTTGTGGTGGTGGTTGTTGTGGTGGTGGTTGTTGTGGTGGTTGTTGTGGTGGTTGTTGTGGTGGTTGTTGTTGTGGTGGTTGTTGTGGTGGTGGTTGTTGTGGTTGTTGTTGTTGTGGTTGTGGTGGTGGTTGTTGTGGTGGTGGTTGTGGTGGTTGTTGTGGTGGTGGTTGTTGTGGTGGTGGTTGTTGTGGTTGTTGTGGTGGTGGTTGTGGTGGTGGTTGTTGTGGTGGTGGTGGTTGTTGTGGTTGTTGTGGTGGTGGTTGTTGTGGTGGTGGTTGTGGTGGTGGTTGTGGTGGTGGTGGTTGTGGTGGTGGTGGTGGTGGTTGTTGTGGTGGTTGTGGTTGTGGTGGTGGTTGTGGTGGTGGTTGTTGTGGTGGTGGTTGTTGTGGTTGTTGTGGTTGTGGTGGTGGTTGTGGTGGTGGTTGTTGTGGTGGTGGTTGTGGTGGTTGTTGTGGTTGTGGTGGTGGTTGTGGTGGTGGTTGTTGTGGTGGTGGTGGTTGTTGTGGTTGTTGTGGTGGTGGTGGTTGTTGTTGTGGTGGTTGTGGTGGTGGTGGTTGTTGTTGTGGTGGTTGTTGTTGTGGTGGTTGTGGTGGTGGTGGTTGTGGTGGTGGTTGTTGTGGTGGTGGTGGTTGTTGTGGTGGTGGTTGTGGTGGTGGTTGTTGTGGTTGTTGTTGTGCTGGTTGTGGTGGTTGTTGTGGTGGTTGTTGTGGTGGTTGTTGTGGTGGTGGTTGTGGTGGTGGTTGTTGTGGTGGTTGTGGTGGTTGTTGTTGTGGTGGTGGTTGTTGTGGTGGTTGTTGTTGTGGTGGTGGTTGTTGTGGTGGTTGTTGTGGTTGTTGTTGTTGTGGTTGTGGTGGTGGTTGTTGTGGTGGTGGTTGTGGTGGTGGTTGTGGTGGTGGTTGTTGTGGTGGTGGTTGTGGTGGTGGTTGTGGTGGTGGTTGTTGTGGTTGTTGTGGTGGTTGTTGTGGTGGTGGTTGTTGTGGTGGTTGTGGTGGTGGTTGTGGTGGTGGTTGTTGTGGTGGTGGTTGTGGTGGTGGTTGTTGTGGTGGTGGTTGTTGTGGTGGTTGTGGTTGTGGTGGTGGTTGTGGTGGTGGTTGTTGTGGTTGTGGTGGTTGTTGTGGTGGTTGTGGTGGTGGTTGTGGTGGTGGTGGTTGTTGTGGTGGTTGTGGTTGTTGTGGTGGTTGTTGTGGTTGTGGTGGTGGTTGTTGTGGTGGTGGTTGTTGTGGTGGTGGTTGTTGTGGTTGTGGTGGTGGTGGTTGTTGTGGTGGTTGTGGTGGTGGTTGTTGTTGTTGTGGTTGTTGTGGTGGTTGTTGTGGTGGTTGTTGTGGTGGTGGTTGTTGTGGTGGTTGTTGTGGTGGTTGTGGTGGTGGTTGTTGTGGTTGTGGTGGTGGTTGTTGTGGTTGTGGTGGTGGTTGTTGTGGTTGTTGTGGTGGTGGTTGTTGTGGTTGTTGTGGTGGTGGTTGTGGTGGTGGTGGTTGTTGTGGTGGTTGTGGTGGTGGTTGTGGTGGTGGTTGTTGTGGTGGTTGTGGTGGTGGCTGTGGTGGTGATTGTTGTTGTGGTGGTGGTGGTTGTTGTGGTGGTTGTGGTGGTGGTTGTGGTGGTGGTTGTGGTGGTGGTTGTTGTGGTGGTTGTGGTGGTGGTTGTGGTGGTGGTTGTGGTGGTGGTGGTTGTGGTGGTGGTTGTGGTGGTGGTTGTTGTGGTGGTGGTTGTGGTGGTGGTTGTTGTGGTGGTTGTGGTGGTTGTTGTTGTTGTGGTGGTTGTTGTGGTGGTTGTGGTGGTGGTGGTTGTTGTGGTTGTGGTGGTGGTGGTTGTTGTGGTGGTTGTGGTGGTGGTTGTTGTGGTGGTGGTTGTTGTGGTGGTTGTGGTGGTGGTTGTTGTGGTTGTGGTTGTGGTGGTGGTTGTTGTTGTTGTGGTGGTGGTGGTTGTTGTGGTGGTTGTTGTGGTGGTGGTTGTTGTGGTGGTTGTTGTGGTGGTGGTTGTTGTGGTGGTTGTTGTGGTGGTTGTTGTGGTTGTTGTGGTGGTGGTTGTGGTTGTTGTGGTGGTTGTTGTGGTTGTGGTGGTGGTTGTTGTGGTGGTTGTTGTGGTGGTTGTGGTGGTGGTTGTTGTAGTGGTTGTGGTTGTGGTGGTGGTTGTTGTGGTGGTTGTGGTGGTGGTTGTTGTGGTGGTTGTGGTTGTGGTGGTGGTGGTTGTGGTGGTGGTGGTTGTGGTTGTAGTCGTGGTGGTTGTGGTTGTTGTTGTTGTTATCACTTTGGTTTTTGTTTCATTCCTTCTTCTTGTTGTTGTTTTCCTCCCTTTCTGTTGAGCCAATGATATAGACTTCACAAAAAAGTTCGGAACTATTCTGCTATTTTACAGGGGGGAGGTTGGGGGGCGCGGGGGAATGATATAGACTTCATAAAAAGTTCGGAACTATTCTGCTATATTACATGGAGGGGGGGGGGGAGTGGAGGGGGAATGATATAGACCTCACAAAAACAAAAAGTTCAGAACTATTCAAAAAGGTTCAGGCCAATTTTGCTAATTACGGGATAAAAAATAATAGAGATTTCACACAAAAAAAGTTCAGACCAGTTTTGCTAATTACATGAAAAAAATAATAGAGACATCACCAAAAAAAAAGTTCTGACCAATTTTGCTAATTACGGGATAAAAAATAATAGAGACTTCATACAAAAAAGTTCAGACCAATTTTCCTAATTACGGAATAAAATAGACTTCACAAAATGTTCAAAACTAGTCTGCAAATTACTGGATAAAATACAAGACTTACACAAAACGTTTAGACAATTCTGCTAATTTCGTTGTTGTTTTGTTGTTGTTGTTGTTTTTCCCAGGAAAGGAAATTCTAGCACAGAATTACCAGGGAAATTCTAGCACAGAATTACCAGGAGAGGGAAATTCTAGCACAGAATTACCAGGAGAGGGAAATTCCAGCATAGAATTACCAGGAGAGGAAATTCCAGCACAGAATTACCAGGAGAGGGAAATTCTAGCACATAATTACCAGGAAAGGAAAATTCTAGCACAGAAATACCATGAAAAATCTAGCACAGAATTACCAGGAGAGGGAAATTCTAGCACAGAATTACCAGGGAAATTCTAGCACAGAATTACCAGGAGAGGGAAATTCTAGCACAGAATTACCAGGAGAGGGAATTCCAGCACAGAATTACACAGAATTACCAGGAGAGGGAAATTCTAGTACAGAATTACCAGGAGAGGGAATTCCAGCACAGAATTACCAGGAGAGGGAAATTCTAGCACAGAATTATCAGGAAAATTCTAGCACAGAATTACCAGGAGAGGGAAATCATAGCACAGAATTACCAGGAAAATTCCAGCACATAATTACGAGGAGAGGGAAATTCCAGCACAGAATTACCAGGAGAGGGAAATTCCGGCACAGAATTACCAGGGGAGGAAAATTCCAGCACAGAATTACCAGGAAAATTCTAGCACATAATTACAAGGAGAGGGAAATTCTAGCACAGAATTACCAGGAAAATTCTAGCACATAATTACCAGGAGAGGGAAATTCCTGCACAGAATTGCCAGGAGAGGGAAATTCCAGCACAGAATTATCAGGAAAATTCTAGCACAGAATTACCAGGAGAGGAAAATTCTAGCACAGAATTACCAGGAGAGGGAAATTCTAGCACAGAATTACCAGGGAAATTCTAGCACAGAATTACCAGGGAAATTCTAGCACAGAATTACCAGGTGAGGGAAATTCCAGCACAGAATTACCAGGAGAGGGAAATTCTAGCACAGAATTGCACAGAATTACCAGGAGAGTGAAATTCCAGCACAGAATTACCAGGAGAGGGAAATTCTAGCACAGAATTGCACAGAATTACCAGGAGTGGGAAATTCTAGCACAGAATTACCAGGAGAGGGAAATTCTAGCACAGAATTACCAGGGAAATTCTAGCACAGAATTACCAGGAGAGAGAACTTCTAGCACAGAATTACCAGGGAAATTCCAGCACAGAATTACCAGGAGAGGGAAATTCTAGCACAGAATTACCAGGAGAGGGAAATTCCAGGCACAGAATTACCAGGAGAGGGAAATTCTAGCACAGAATTACCAGGAGAGGGAAATTCTAGCACAGAATTACCAGGAGAGGGAAATTCCAGCACAGAATTACCAGAAGGTGAAGCAACTGTATCCACAGAACCACCGGCATCCCAACGAAGGTATGAATAAAGGTGGACAGAAAAATCTTGTCGATATCTATCACGCTGGCTTTCAGACTAAAATGCCACGGCTACCCGCACAGTTACGTTCTATGCACGTGCAGACAAACAAAATAAACCATAGATATAATTATTTGTTGTTTTTTAATGCGCCTTCCTCGTTATGGTATAAAAAATATGTGTGCGCGTGCCCTCACACGAAAGAACGTAGACAGCCACAGTGCACACAAATCATTTCATTCATTTTTCTGTGACAAAAAGGACCATTTCCACCAATACACCATTTCTCTCTCTCTCTCTCTCTCTCTCTCTCTCTCTCTCTCTCTCTCTCTTTATAGATATCCCAGTCAATTTCGTTTAAGTCTACTTCCAGCATCTGAAAAAGAAAGCGTCATAAGGAATTTGTCAATATACTTGTACAAGGCATTGCATTTCAGATCTGTTGCAACTTCATGATTTTCTTCAGTGGCTGTGCTTGTTTATGTATTGTACCCCTTCATGAGGGGCAATGGCTTTTATATGAATAAAACATCCGTATCCGTATCTCTCTCTCTCTCTCTCTCTCTCTCTCTCTCTCTCTCTCTCTCTCTCTCTCTCTCTCTCTCTCTCTCTCCCTCTCTCTGGTCGCTGAAAGTTTTAAAAGGCAATGTTTAACCGCCATTCACTGCAGAGAAAGACTGCCAATCGAAGATAGATGACACTTGACCGCCGCTAAGTTCAGATCAAAGTGACAGTTCAGCGCCATTCACTTCAGACCCGGCTAACTTCATAAACTGGTGACACGCTGATCACCACTGAGAGCTTCAGAGTGTGACGTTTGATCGACACTGGATTCAGAGG